>NC_089858.1:39061636-39361636 GCF_036373705.1 Amia ocellicauda
TCCAGAAAGCAAGCCGGCCCTGGTCCAGTTTCTGCTGTTGTTCTATCTTTGCAGTCCCAGGGCCACAGCTAGGAATTATGGGTCTCCGGGACAAATCCTATGAGTAACCCCCCCACAGCTAGCACACCATGCGCACATGGACATCATTTATCTTGTAAACAACCTTCTAATTGTAATTTCACTTCTGAAGCATTTATTTTATAACCTATGTTACAATGCCACAAAAAGTCTCATGCCTGAATAATAATAATAATATTCCTACCTGTATATTTGTCCGGTCTACTGCCTTGTCAATTACAGAACACACTGCTGTGCCTTCTTGTTTGCAAATGATGACTTTGAAGAGCAAGTTCACATTCGATTGACAGTATAGACAAGTTGTTTAATCTGTCCTGACATGTAGCTGATCGGAGTTAAGTTTGCTGAATACTCTTTCAACCCTCAGCAACCATCATGGATATTATAGTGTGCAGTTCTGACTTTCCCAGGACAGATAATGAGCTTGCATTTTCTCTCCCTTTTCTTGACTTTGTTTTATATTTTGTATGTGATCATGCATAACGGTGTCATAGTGTGATTAGTTCAAATACACCCAAGACATTGCCATTGGGGACATAATTAATTGTGGAACTGCTTCCTCACAATGACACATTTCTAGATGCTAGAAACAACATTGCATCCAAATGTCTCTCTAGTAAAGCTCTGTTCTTTTCTACCTCATTTTCTTCTCATGCTGGCTATTGATACCTCTACCTTGCAAAGCCTGCAGCAGGTTTCTCAATTTCCAGTAACAATGCTGGTGCTGCCCACTCCCCTAATGCTTATATTAATTTGTCATATAATTTGCACCACTTTCCAGTTGGTGTAGTAGGGGTGTATCATTAAAGGTCTAAAATGGTTATTCTGTGCACAATTCTGAAAAAAAAAGAATATTTCAAGTACAAAGTGTCCCAGTATTTCCCCTGTTGGCAGCCCTGTCCCCAGTAAAAGGTATGACTACCGTTAGGTTTTCAGAATCATCCATCCATCCAACCATCCATCCATTTTCGAAACCATGTGGGTCACAGGGGATGCCGGAGCCGATCCCGGCAAGCATAGGGCGCGCAGGAATACACCCAGGATGGGACCCCAGTCCATCGCTGGGTGCACACACACACACACACACACACACACACACACACACAGAGGACAATTTTAGTTTGGCCAATTAACCTAACCAGCATGTCTTTGGATGGTGGGAGGAAACCGAAGTACCCGGAGGAAACCCACGCGGACACGGGGAGAACATGCAAACTCCACACAGGTTTTCAGAATCAAGGGCCTTGTATTATAATAATAGTGTCGACTATAAATGTAGCAATTAGGAAAACACAGACCCTGTCCGTCTGTCTACATAATCTCTACTATTCTACTGGTCTAATTTGTACTGTTAAATTTACAATGGGATTTTTGCACTTTTATATTGATTTTACTGTCCAAGAACCATATTTTCTACTATAAATGAATTAGGATCTATTATAGTAAACATGCCTTGGAAATATTTATCATGGTATATCATGGTATTCCCATGGTCCATGGGATGTTTACCCCATAGGAAACCATTGTGAAATTATGGCAAATTCAAACTAAAATCATGTTCGAGTGAGAGAAACTTGTAACAGGGTATCTCTGGGGCAAATTACATGCAAAAAATGAAACATTTCTCATGACAATCCTCCCCAATTTACATACTGTAGAGAGAATTTTGTAATCCAAATGCAAACACCTGTCTAGGATACAGAGGGCTTGCAGTTAAAACTATTTCTGCTGCCATGAAGAAGATGATAGTAATAATAATAATAATAATAATAATAATAATAATAATAATAATAATAATATAATTAATTATTATTTGGTATGATTAGTTCTAATACAGGTAGAAGTAGTATGTGTAAAAAAGCCCACAGCACAGCAAATCCCATTATTGTGTTTCTTATATAAGCACTATAGATACAGATGGTAGCAGGGAGGGAAGATACATTAAAAGTTGTCAGAATTAGGCTGTGCATTCACACGGCTAAATTAGTATATACGATAAAGCAAGCAAGAATAAAACATGATTCGCTGTATACCAAGCATTCAGTATTATTTATGGGGACACAATAAAAAGTTAAATGGGCTTAACACACTAATGCTAAATTACACTCTTAGAAAAAATGTGTTATTTCTATAAAGGTCAACACATATTGAGAGTTAATTCAAATGCTGTGCATTGTGTTGAAACAAGGGGGAAAAAAACAGCCGTTTTATAACCAACATGGATTGTACAAAAAATGACATTGTCCTTAATCAAATAATGTGTTAAAAGCAACCCATTACTCCAAAGCATGTTATTCACATCTAGCTTTATATTTGTATTAATTGAGTAATGAACCTGACTTCCTTTCACAAAGCTATACATTAGTCTTAGCTTTACCCTACTGTGTAAGCAATTATAGCATATGTTAATGTGCTAAGCAACAGGATTATACCCTTTGGTACGCACAAGGAAAAACACGTTACAAAATTATAATATTTATTGAATTAGGTCTTAGAAACATTTATATTTTTTATGTGTGATTAAAAAAAATATATGAACATGTATGTTTACACATATATTGTGTGATATAGACAATATTGAAAATAAAAGTAAAATACATGTATTTGTGTTATTTGAATCACTGTGTTTGAAGGTGAAGGAAGGTTCATGCATTGAGTCACATATATGTTACTGCATCAATTAAGCTTTAGAACAGATATATCAAATATAGTTAATGATGTGTTAATGAAACGTGTAGGTCTGCATATGGTGTTAAAATAATACATTATTTGTCTATATTATACATTTATACATTTTGTTACATATATACATTATATATATATATATATATATATATATATATATATATATATATATAACACTGGTTTGATAATAAGGTGGGATAAGCTCCAAAACAGCAACATTTTCTTTACATGGGGAAAGGGAAGGAAATCTCATATTATTTCATGACAGTCTGATGAATTATTTTGAATGACTGTCGAATTTGTTGCTATGGGACCAATTGGGCTGATTAGCGCTCACTTTATCGTGTTTCACCAAAGTATAATGACGGTTCAGTTGCAAACTTTTTGGAACGAGCTGAATCATACATCAATTTTACGTGACACGTCATGAATGCACCCTCCTTGCCCCCATGTAAATAGCCCCATTGAATCCTTTTTCAGTACATTTCTCAAAACTCACCTATTCACACTGCCTCACATTTTTTGCCTATGATATACGTACAAAGCTGCCAACTATTTGCTTTCAATCAGTGTGATTATTCTTCCATTTTATACATATTTCTGAAGCAGAATAATTGCAGAAGCTTTGAAAAAGCGGGCTCTTGCTGTGAGAGTGTCTGTGACTGACACTGAACTAGCCTGTACATGGCACTGAACTACTGATACCCAATTTATTTGTGGTGACGGAAGCTTGGTCAGGTAATTAAAGGCTTCGAAATTATGCTAAACTAAAAAGAGCTGAGCTTGTCTTTGAAATTGAACAATGATTTTATGATTAAGAGCTACAGTACAATGTACAATGTAAAATTATGATTAAAAAATAGATTTCCTCAAACGCACTGGAGCCCACTGGGGCACTGAGCTACTGAACAAACTGCAACCCAGGACACTAAAACACACGACACTGCAATTGCATGCAAACAAAAAACAAAAGCTTCACTGTGTTATTCTGTACTCTGACCCTGTTCACCTGGGATATTTACAGAGAATGGGCATTTCATACAATCTCCTTCTTTTTTTTTCATTACAGATCAGGTTTGCAGTCTATTATACCTGTCCTGAACCTGCTCTGACAATGCCATTAGTTTCATTCAAGGAATACAAATAAATCCATTAAATTCAGACAATGCTATTGGTGCAATTTCCAGACTTACCTTTCCCAGTGCACTGCTTAGAGTATTGGAGATCATCTTGTTCAAACTGGCTTACAATAAATGCTTTTGCCCATTTGCAACAGCCACGTATGTTTACATAAGGGAACAGCAAACATAAAAACAGTTGCAGTCAGATAAACTTAATAGTATTATATAATAGTATAATATGCCAAGGCAAAATGCTTTGTGAAAACACATAAAGAAATATATGTAAGTCACCAAGCCCAAAATTACACTGTACTAGTGAATGCAAGTGTGTGTTCAATGTGTAAAATCTAGAATAACTCAATTTGTATGGTATGCTCAATGTTTTACCCACCGTTAAGATTTCTAAAAGGTCTTTGATTAGTCTTAAAGCATGCAGTGTCACAGTAGTTTCTACTCAAGATGCTTTCCAACCCTGTACCATATATGAATTAGGATCTATAACAGTAAACATGCCATGGAAATATTTATCATGGTATTCCCATGGTCCATTGTAGTAAAACAGTGCAGGCATGCTAACATGATAGGAAACCATTGTGAAACTTTGGCAAAATTAAATTAAAATCATGTTAACGTTAGAGAAAAAAACAGGAAACTTGCATAAGAGTATCTCTAGTGCAAATTGTACTTAGAACTGTCAGTTTTTGCATGTAGTTATCCATGATTTAAATGCAAGGTTTATTTTAGAGAAAGAATTTAGTCTTCCAAATGCAAACAACCTCATTAATACAAAAATAACGAGGGGTTATTTTAAAATTATCTAAACAAAGAAATGTACTGATTCATAATCATAAATACCATCCATGTTCATTTAACATCATTCCCACAACAGAACTTCAAGTCACAACAGTGGGAGATCTCACCATACAGGAAGTGACAGGAAACATAGAAGAAACTAAGACTGTATTAAAGCCCTCCAGGCAAGAACTGCTGTTTCATTAATGCAGACTGCCAATTTTTATTTTTGTATCCATGAAATGATTTTCAGTTTTCATAGATTTTGTTTCATTACAACAAGGCTTTCATATTTTGTAATGTTTTTCTATCACCCACTCCCCCCTCACCCCATTCCACTTCTAACGCAGTGCCAAACAAACACTCGCAATCAAACACATTGGAGTGTGGCAGCTGTACAAATTATTCATCCTGCTATTATCAATAATTAGCGTTATTATTGAAGCTGCATTTATTTTTTTTACATAGAGAGAGAGGAGTTGAGGGGTTGAGTGCAATTTGAATCGAGTGAATCACCTGCACTTCAGACAGGGAAACAATTGACACCCCAGGCATAGCTCTTCAGCATACATGAGCCAAACAAAGTAAAATAAATACATACATTAATGTATATACAGTATATATATATACATACATACACACCCCTAAATGCATTGAAGCAATATATATATACATACACTCTCACACACACACACACACACACACACACACACACACACACACACACACATATATATATATACACAGTGGGGGAAAAAAGTATTTGATCCCCTGCTGATTTTGTACGTTTGCCCACTGACAAAGAAATGATCAGTCTATAATTTTAATGGTAGGTGTATTTTAACAGTGAGAGACAGAATAACAACAAAAAAATCCAGAAAAACGCATTTCAAAAAAGTTATAAATTGATTTGCATGTTAATGAGGGAAATAAGTATTTGATCCCCTATCAATCAGCAAGATTTCTGGCTCCCAGGTGTCTTTTATACAGGTAAGGTACAGGTGCTCCTAATCTCAGCTCGTTACCTGTATAAAAGACACCTGTCCACAGAAGCAATCAATCAATCAGATTCCAAACTCTCCACCATGGCCAAGACCAAAGAGCTGTCCAAGGATGTCAGGGACAAGATTGTAGACCTACACAAGGCTGGAATGGGCTACAAGACCATCGCCAAGCAGCTTGGTGAGAAGGTGACAACAGTTGGTGCGATTATTCGCAAATGGAAGAAACACAAAATAACTGTCAGTCTCCCTCGGTCTGGGGCTCCATGCAAGATCTCACCTCGTGGAGTTTCAATGATCATGAGAACAGTGAGGAATCAGCCCAGAACTACACGGGAGGATCTTGTTAATGATCTCAAGGCAGCTGGGACCATAGTCACCAAAAAAACAATTGGTAACACACTACACCGTGAAGGACTGAAATCCTGCAGCACCTGCAAGGTCCCCCTGCTCAAGAAAGCACATGTACAGGCCCATCTGTAGTTTGCCATTGAACATCTGAATGATTCAGAGGAGAACTGGGTGAAAGTGTTGTGGTCAGATGAGACCAAAATCAAGCTCTTTGACATCAACTCAACTCGCCGTGTTTGGAGGAGGAGGAATGACCCCAAGAACACCATCCCCACCGTCAAACATGGAGGTGGAAACATTATGCTTTGGGGGTGTTTTTCTGCTAAGGGGACAGGACAACTGCACCGCATCAAAGGGATGATGGACGGGGCCATGTACCGTCAAATCTTGGGTGAGAACCTCCTTCCCTCAGCCAGGGCATTGAAAATGGGTCGTGGATGAGTATTCCAGCATGACAATGACCCAAAACACACAGCCAAGGCAACAAAGGAGTGGCTCAAGAAGAAGCACATTAAGGTCCTGGAGTGGCCTAGCCAGTCTCCAGACCTTAATCCCATAGAAAATCTGTGGAGGGAGCTGAAGGTTCGAGTTGCCAAACGTCAGCCTCGAAACCTTAATGACTTGGAGAGGATCTGCAAAGAGGAGTGGGACAAAATCCCTCCTGAGATGTGTGCAAACCTGGTGGCCAACTACAAGAAACGTGTGACCTCTGTGATTGACAACAAGGGTTTTGCCACCAAGTACTAAGTCGAAGGGGTCAAATACTTATTTCCCTCATTAATATGCAAATCAATGTATAACTTTTTTGAAATTCGTTTTTCTGGATTTTTTTGTTGTTATTCTGTCTCTCACTGTTAAAATACACCTACCATTAAAATTATAGACTGATAATTTCTTTGTCTGTGGGCAAACGTACAAAATCAGCAGGGGATCAAATACTTTTTTCCCTCACTGTAGGACACAACACCCAGCACAGTTTTGATCAGAAAGCAAAACAACCCCTGGTCATCTAGCTGAGTGTATCTCGACCATCTCTAGTCACATAACTGTATGTATGTATATATATATATATATATATATATATACACACTACAGTTCAAAAGTGTGGGGTCATTTAGAAATGTCCTTGTTTTCAAAAGAAAAGCAAATCTTTTGTCAATTAAAATTACATCAAATTGATCAGAAATACAGTGTAGACATTGTTAATGTAGCAAATGATTATTGTAGCTGGAAATTGTATTGTAGCTGATTTGTAATGGAATATCTACATAGGCGTACAGAGGCCCATTATCAGCAACCATCAGTCCTGTGTGTCAATGGCACGTTGTGTTTGCTAATCCAAGTTTATCATTTTAAAAGGCTAATTGATCATTAGAAAACCATTTTGCAAGTATGTTAGCACAGCTGAAAACTGTTGTGCTAATTAAAAGCAATAAAACTGGCCTTCTTTAGGCTAGTTGAGTATCTGGAGGATCAGCAATTGTAGGTTCGATTACAGGCTCAATATGGCCAGAAACAAAGAACTTTCTTCTGAAACTTGTCAGTCTATTCTTGTTCTGAGAAATGAAGGCTATTCCATACAAGAAATTGCCAAGAAACTGAAGATCTCGTACAATACTGTGTACTACTTCCTTCACAGAACAGCGCAAACTGGCTCTAACCAGAATGGAAAGAGGAGTGGGAGGCCCCCGGTGCACAACTGAGCAAGAAGACAAATACATTAGAGTGTCTAGTTTGAGAAACAGATGCCTCACATGTCCTCAACTGGCAGCTTCATTAAATAGTACCCACAAAACACCAGTCTCAACATCAACAGTGAAGAGGCGACTCCGGGATGCTGGACTTCTAGGCAGAGTTGCAAAGAAAAAGACATATCTCAGAACAGAACAGAGGCCATAGCCAATAAAAAGAAAAGATTAAGATGAACACAGACACTGGACAGAGGAAGATTGCAAAAAAAGTGTTATGGACAGATGATTCTAAGTCTGAGGTGTTCGGATCACAAAGAAGAACATTCATGAGATGCAGACCAAATGAAAAGATGCCGGAGGAGTGCTTGACGCTATCTGTCAAGCATTGTGGAGGCAATGTGATGGTCTGGGGGTGCTTTGGTGGTGCTAAAGTGGGAGATTTGTACAGGGTAAAAGTGATCTTGAAGAAGGAAGGCTATCACTCCATTTTGCAACGCCATGCCATACCCTGTGGACGGCGCTTGATTGGAGCCAGTTTCCTCCTACAACAGGACAATGACCCAAAGCACAGCTCCAAACTATGCAAGAACTATTTAGGGAAGAAGCAGTCAGCTGGTATTCTGTCTATAATGGAGTGGCCAGCGCAGTCGCTGGATCTCAACCCTATTGAGCTGTTGTGGGCGCAGCTTGACCATATGGTACGTAAGAAGTGCCCATCAAGCCAATCTGACTTGTGGGAGGTGCTTCAGGAAGCATGGGGTGAAATTACTTCAGATTACCTCAACAAATTGACAACTAGAATGCCAAAGGTCTGCAAGACTGTCATTGCTGCAAACAGAGGATTCTTTGACAAAAGCAAAGTTTGAAGGACACAATTATTATTTCAATTAAAAGTCATTATTTCTAACCTTGTCAATGACTGTATTTCCTATTCATTTTGCTATATTTCCTATTCAAACATATTTCATATATGTTTTCATGGAAAACAAGGACATTTCTAAGTGACACCAAACTTCTGAACGGTAGTGTTTATATATATATATTTACACAGATGTAGACTACAGCAGCAAGGCAGGCCCAAGCCAACATGATGCAGCCCACATGAACACATCGTGTCACACTGAATACATGCACAACACTAACCTGTAGGAAGTGCACAATGTTTTTTGAGGCCTACATCAAATTATCCCCCGTACAAACCGCTACATTGATGGAAGAAACCAAGATCCAAAGTGGTTCACAGCTATGGCATGATGCTAGGAAGCTGCGTCTAACAGGCAGCACAGCAAAACGAGTCCCCAAACGAAACACCACAGATCCCCCAAAATTTCTAAATGAGCATTTGTACCCAACCTTCACTGGCAATACAGCAACAAAGCATAGCAAAGAAAATGAGGTCAATGTCATCACACTCCTGGAGAGCAGAGGGCATTTTGTGGGGAACAGAGGCCTGGTGGTGCACCCTGACCATCCTTGGCTGGGAGCCGGCCCAGTTGGGATCCTTGATGCAACACAGCTCCTTGAGATCAAGTGCCCCTTCAAGAATGTCACGTCTCTGACACAATTTCTGAGTCAGCCAAATGGTGACATCAAAAGCTTGGATGATGGATGGTACCTAATTTGTCCCAATGGAGAAGATTAATACTACCTTCAGGTGGGTAAAAATGTTGTTAAGAAAATAATTAGCTGTATTATTACAAATATTGAACATTGTATTGTAAACTGTTGTACTGTATTGTAAGAATTGTGTGTCAATGTGCTTTCTTATTCCTTCTTTCAGACACAAGTGACCATGATGTGCCTGGGTCTACAGAGCTGCAAGCTGGTCATCTGGACACCAAGCGAGCACATAGAAGTGGACATTCCATTTGATAAGGACTACATAGATGCACATGTGCAACAGCTGCAGAAGTTCTACTTTTTACACGTGTGATGATTTTACTGAAAAGAAGATGTAAGGCAGCACTGTGGTTAGGGCTAGGGCTTGGGACTCATAACTGGAAGGTTGTGGGTTCAAATCCCAGGTGGGGCCGTGCTGTTGTACTCCTGAGCAAGGTAATTCACTTAGATTGCTCCAGTAAAATGCCCAGCTGTATAAATGGGTATAAATGGGTACAAATGTAAGTTGCCCTGGATAAGAGTGTCTGCTAAATGACAAATAATGTAATGTATCTCTGCCCAAAATACTGGAGCTCTTTAAGTAAATGGGGGTGAGCAGTAGATTGAATATGCTTGGCATACACAATTCAATTAGTTTGAGCGTGCACTTACTTCATGAAGTACTGTTTTAATAAATATATATATATATTAAATCAGTGGTTTTCAAACTGGTCCTGAAGTACCCCCTCCCCTGCTGGTTTCTGTTCCATCTGAGGTCTTAATTGCTTAATTGAATCATTAATCGCCTTAACAAAGCAATATACCATTAAATTAAGTAATTGGACCGGTTTGAAAACCACTGTATTAGATAATCAATTTACTAAGAAATATACCTACACAAACACAGTGTAGTGATCTCTCACCAGTTTATTTTTCATATGACAAAGTCAATTTTTTATAGGACAGAACCAGTTAAAATAGGCAAGTTGGTACAGGCAGTTGTGTGAGCTGACAAAACAATACAGCTAACAGTTGAAATAAAAGAATGTTACAGATTCTGACAATGTTTTGCAGTTCATTAATACAAATAAAGTGATGTTCATTTTTGGAATACATAAACGATCAGTGCATGTTGTTAGTCATGTTGATTGTGTTAGACATTGTGTCTATTTGCTAGAAATAAGCTCTCCTCTCAGATTTACAAGAGCTGCACAAATATTAAGTATGTTGTCAATTGTAGGGACCAAACTAATAGGCACAGTTTGTGAGAGAATCTTGTACACCTTAAGATGCATTATTGCTCGTCCACATGCATTGCTAATGTCTGAACTCGTCGTGTGCAAGTGACCTGCTTGTGTGTAAATGCTGGTAAGACCAAGTGTACATTCCGTTCCTCTAGCAAGTCCCTATTGTGAAGCCACGGTCCCCCATCACCTCATCTCCAGCACACAAATGGTTGAGAAACCCTGAGTTCTGTGTTATGAACCTATCGCTACATTTCCCACCATAAGACTCTGAAATTAACATAACCATTGCTGATGGAGCAGATGGAGCACTATATATTTTACAGTATTACTTGCATAGTAGTGACTGTAAGATTCAGTTCTTGAGTCCAGATTTTTAGCCTTCTGCAAAACACTTTCTGTGCAGTCAATACCACAACTTATGTTTGAAAAATTCTCCTGAAAACCCTGTGGCATAGTAGCCTTTATCGTCTCACGAGGCAGCCATGGAATGAGATCGTTGGTGTGCTCAGCAATGACATCTATCCAGAATTTCAATGTTTTACTGTGACCTGACCATGTGACCTTTTGAAGCGTCTTGCTAAATCAGCTATAACAAAGTTCTGTCTAAATTTCATTAGTGTCAACAGAATTTGGTCTACATCCAGCATTGTTGATGATGTGGGAGCAAAACCTTGTAAGCAAGACACGAGTGTTGAATTGTAGTAGTGGAATCCCTGTGTACACCACACAGTCTGCATCATCTTTCAATGTAACATCTGCAACAGACAGTGACCTCTCAGGGGCTGGTGCTGTTGTCATGCCACATGTGATGATAGGTCCTTTGGAGTAGCTGTAGTCCTCCATTGCTGGGTCTCACCACTGTGTTTGGGCATCATTGAAGGTCATTGAAATAGGACCTGGCTCCTCAGAAACCTCCACCACACCAAGCTCATCAGCAGGTGATGATTAGTTGAATATGAATATAGATGATTAGTCCATAAGATTGGATTGTTAACTATGTATAATAAACAGTTTTATAACTGACTGGTGTTCGTGCTGTGTGTATCTGGGATTGTCTGCCAGACCTCGGGAGAGTGAGAGAGGAGTCCCTCCCTCCTCACTTGAAAGTAAACGGGGAGTGGCGTAGTCGTGGTTACTGGTGGTTGCCTCTCACTGTAAGTGCCACACTTACACACACACACATATATGGATACAGATATGTGAAGATGAGATCAAAGCTTTGCAGAAGTTACCTGGAAAAGAGATTCCTTAGATCTAAAGTGGAAATATCTTGATGAGTCCTTCATCCAGCAGTGAATTTATGAATTTATGCTATATTGTCTCTTATTGTATAAGAGATGTCTTCTCATACAAGATAACTGTCAAGAGAAGCAGAGCAGTTTTGGCTGCACAAAATACACATGACCTATTCACTTATTATAAATCACACATATAAGGTTTAGACACAGATATTTTCACATTTTTTAATACTAATTATTATGATGATGACATTTATACACAGGATAGGAGGTATAGGAATGTTTGGATATGCTGCTATTTGATTGGCTGGTGTCTTATATGTTATTTGTAATGCTATATCTACACATACATATAGACACACACATTCAATAGGCAAACTAAAATGTCTTAACATGAAAGGCTACAGAACATATGGTAAATCATTTTTAGGCACAATAATGTGGGGGGTGACAAATAATATTGTAATTTTCCTGTGAAGCCAAATTCATAAGACTGGCTGTGTTGCCGAGGCCCAGGACTGCTGTAGCTAGTAAAAGCTTCCACCTCTAGTGCAAAATGTGTCCTACAGGCCATATTGGGGCTGTGGGCAGTCTGGGCCGGCAGTGCAAAACACAGCATGGATCAGGGAATTATCTTCAAGTGAGAGCTACACCCTGGCAGCTGCACTGAACTATTATTGAAATTGCTCAGGAACCTGCTATCAGTACTATTGCATTGCATTGCAAACAGGCTTATTGACATGCACTGCTAAGAGAAGTGACAACTGTAGAAAATTCTAACTGGAAAAGCGGAAAATCAAAGTCCCCCCCCTATATTAATAACAAAGGCTGCTGCTGCATTTGAGGTCTACCTGGGTTTATTTGCAGTGAGAACCAGCCCCCCACAGGGCGGTTGTGCTTCTGAAATGGGAATCGATAGTCACAGCTGATATCCCCATCTCTGACAGCTGAAGGAGTGGATCTGCAGTTAAATGATCAATGCATATAAGGAGTACAGAGGCCGGATGGTGTGTGCTAGCTGGGTGTGAAACAGACGCACACAGCAGTGTGATGGCTGGAGAGTGAGGGAATAAGTTGTCAACAACAACAAAGCTGAATAAATCTGGTGCTGTAAAAATATAGTCTGCCCATTCAAACAAATGTATTGTGGAAACTGTGCACAGTGGACGATCAATCAATCAAATTTTATTTAGTATGGTGCCCTTCGCAAGGTAGCCACAGAGTGCCTTACAGATTGAAAAATAAATATACAAACAAATAAACCATTAGCCACAGAGGAGAGAAAAACTAAAACTCCTATAGGATGACAGACTTCAAATGTGAGTTAAACAGAAATAGGACTATGAATTTTATGCCATCCAACATCAACTGCCCTCAACTGAAAAACCCAGAAACACCCCTGCCTGTATATTATAATGTAACAAAGACTGACGTTTGGCTACTATTCGTCTCTAACTCAGACAGCCAGAAGATAATTTGAACTAGTTTTGATTAATTTAATTTTGTTTGCTACTTCCTTTAAAAATAGGGAACATATGTGTTTGCCTTTTTTTGAAGTAAACAAATTATCCAAAACCAATAAAAGAAAAACAATTCACACTCATTTTACCATTTTCACTCAAAATTAAGACATTTTTTTAACCAGCGAGGTTTTCATTTTGAAACTTTTTAGACCAAGGAGAAATTCATGGCCAGAAATTCCACAGTAACTGCTACACAAGGTCAACACCACTAGGTTACAGGGGACAACATTGGAGGGAGAAAGTACTGAGATTTACTGCTTAGTTATCAGCAGCTTCTGGGAGACAGATTCAAAACATTTATTACCTCCACCTGTTTCTCTCTTTATGAATATATTATGATAGCAGGCTAAGGAAGAGTGAGTCTATAGACTGAGAAAGTATGAAAGTTGTGTGGGTAATGTGCTGCGTAGCCAAAACATGAATATAGAGGAATCTGGAGTCCAATAAAGAAAGACGAATATAAAAAGGAAGGTGCAGTTTATTTACAGTATCCCAAAGTATAGATACCAAAGCAAAAATAATGCAAAACTAGTTAAAGACAAAATAATCCCCCCCTGAAATATTCAAAAATTTTCCTAATTCATTAATAATTTCAAGAACAATAATAGTGAGTACAGCAGTTCTCACACTAGCACTTTCTTCATTGAACACAACATCCAAAAACAACTAAAGACATTTCTTCCATAAATGCACCATTTACATTAGACACATTCACATCCATAAGAGTTTACCATAAACCAAAATACTACATATGATGATATAGAATTTCCTTTTTTTTTAATCATATTTTGTTTTATACCCTGGCTACAATGACAGATAATTGAATTAGAATCCCAGAAGCCCCACAGTACTGAGGGAGGTAAGAGTGTCACGCAAATGACACTACACTGTAGTCAAGATGGGGGAAAATATGCTGTTTAATGTAAAGCTCAAAGGCCAGTACCATAAAGTGGCATTTACAATCATTCAGTGGCAATATGTTCCCTACATAGATTAAGAAAGTCATACACTGAGCTGGAAATAAATGCTGCACTACTGTCTATACTCCATCATTTAAAGTTCAAGGCTCTCTGGGGCTGGCATTAACACAAATTGTAACCTTTGCATTAGGCTGTCTGTTAAAAGGATGAGCCATACTGATGTGTAAATCTGAGTCAGAGTGTTCAATGAAAACTCATACAACTGAAACAAAATGGACCATCCTGCACTGCAGAAATAGATCTAAAAAATGAAGCTTCTCCAACTGGGGGTGAAAAATTAGGCACTGCTCAAGGTATAACACTGACCTAGCTGTACAACTGCATTTACGAACCTGTCAGGCATTTTCATGTTTCTAGATCTCACTTTATTGCATCCAATGTGAGTCAAATAGCTGCACTACAGAATTGGAGCTCTTGCTTTAAACCCTTCAGGAAGAAAGAATCAAACCAAATTACTGTGGACAGGATTGGTAAATTGTTGCCGTTAACTTTTTTCTTTTTGTTTTTCCTTTGCTACATGAATGTTGTGATGTGTTTGTGTGATCCCAAATTTAATGTATCCTGTGAAGATCACGACTTTGGCTTTAGACACAGGGAAGTGGTATATGCAAGTACAGTATAATGCTGGGCTGTGAGTCTGAGATTTACTGTAGAGTTCACACATACACAACGTCACAATTGAACAATGGAGTCTGAACCAGTTTGAACCCATGGTATGAACATGGGTATGTAACAGTATGCGTTCTCCCTCTCCAGTCCCTGTGCAGTGCAAAACAGTTGAATTGGATATTTTAAATCCTCACTGCCTCCTCTAACCTGTACTGCTCGTTGGTTGTTTCTTTATCTGTGTGATTTTAAATGTATTTAACATGTATTTAGATGCATTTTAAATTACTGGAATTTATTGTATTTTGATTGATTTTAATTGTAACCATAATAAATCTTAAATGTGACCATCTGACTGCTCTCTCCTACAATGCTGCTCCCCTCATTCTCATCCCGTAGCACCTGCCAAGGTCCCGGGTGCTACAAGTATAAATAAAAGTGCAAGACTAGGATTCTGAATACTTAAATTAGTGTCTGCTCAGTTTTGTGCTTGGTCATATACTATTTCTTTATAAAGATAGTTTGCTTTAATAAGGCTCTGTACAAAATAATAAATAAATAAATAAAAATCACCAGATGTTTTAAAAAGAACATCAAACTGCAGTTTATTACCTAAGGAATGAACTGGTGATCAAAGGAAGCCTTCACATCCTATCTGATGGGCACAAAAGTAAAGTTAACGTGAAAATAGAATTCATAGATGTCCAGTTCTCAATAAATGAGGAGCTCAGGGCTTTACCAAAATACATATAAAAAACTGAGTTCTGTTTTAAAACATCCTAATTTCCTACAATAATCCCTCATTATATTTTCCAACATTTTGCAGTAAGCCATATCTTATGAAGTTATGAATTTAGACAGGAATAAAAAACATATACAAACTTACTTTCACTGCTTTACACACACACAAAAACACAACTCGGGAGGATTTAAAATGCTCAGAGGTAGTGCAGCTTGAGTTGGGGCGCTGCGAGAGGCAATCTGATGAGCCAAATCGCCCAGAAGCTGGAAAAGCGGAGGAGGAGGTCATGCCCGAGTCTAGGCCGCCTGCCTCCATGTCTGGATTGGAGGAGTGGCATGGGGTTAAACTTGTGCCAATTGCCTTGAATGTTCCCTCACACAGAGAATGCGGTCCAGCATCACCCTCCACAGTCGTCCCAAACGAAATAGGAGTATCATCAAAATGCATGTAGTCAGCATCCAGCACACACCTGGCTTGGGGCAGCCATAGCTGACGTTGCACAGCCACCATCACCACCAGGGATCAAATGTTGGCACGGGCTTGATGGTTCATCACTGCCATCGCTATCTCATGCATAGGCGAGATGGTGTATTGCTCTGCAGTCTCTACCAGGTTAGCCAAGTAGAGAGTAGCAGAGAGATGTCTCAGGCATTCAAGGTGCAAGGGGAAGCAAAGAGTAGACTTGGCTATCATTCCAAGAGCCCTAGGTGAGAACAGGCTGCAGCCGGAGTCGTGAGCTGTAACAGATGGTATACCAGTGTAGGAGCTGCTCAAGAGGGTAGGATCTGTGTGGCAGACCAGTCGGGCCTCGGATTAATTGCCATGCAACCTAATGATAGGTATTTGCATTTGCCAGCAAGCAGTTGACCCGTCATCTACCCAACACCCCCTTCTGCTACAATAAACAACCGGGGACAATTTCCATGTATGTGTGGGAATATATATATTGCTGATTGATTACCAATATTTTTACCTTTCTAAAGTCTGCCTTATTCCATCTATATGTTAATATAAAACACCTTTTAGCTTACTGCATTGTGCACACATTTACTGTTGAGGCTGCAGTGGCATTTTAAAATAAATTGCCCTGAACTAGTACTGTATATTTAAATCCCAGTGAGACGGTTCTTTTTGGTGGCTGAAATCCAGCCAACAGACTGAACTGGATGCCTGTGTATTTGCAATGGCAATAATGAGATGCTGGCAGCAATCCAAGCTGACTCTTGGCTTGTATTTAACATGCTCAATTAGGTTTATGTTGTTTTCAAACTGGCTTTTTTTTACTGTGATGGAGAGAGGACATTTACATGCCACTTTTAATGGAATTGAGACAGTAGCTCAGTCGTGGAAAATTAGGGTTAAAGGAAAAATAACATCCAATGATATATCTCTTTCACATATGATAAAACACACTAGCAAACTAGCAACTAGCAACTAGCAGTTGAAAGTATTTGACACAAAGTTATTCCAGGATTCAATTAGTTAAATGAATAATGTTCATGAAACAGTACTTATTTATCAGTATCTATTCAGGGTTTCTTGGACACTTTTTCAGCCTAAAGAAAACTAAAGATTGCAGTTGACTGAGTTAAAGTCAGGATGTATAAAATGCTTTCCCTGTTGATCGTTGAACTGTACCAGTACAACATAGTTACAACATTGTTACATAGTTGCTTTTCTCTGTTCCACTCCCTTTATAATATACACTCTGCTAAGCAGTTGTGTAACTTTAGTTTCAGAAGGGGGGTTCTTTCATTGTGAGTCCGACTGGGTTGCTGCCAAGTTGTTGAGCGGGGTGGTGGGGTGCATTGGAGTTGTTGAGCAGAGTTGGGATGCTCCATTTTTAAGTGGAGTCTGGGCAGTCAAAGAGGGAGGGACATGTCACGGACATGTCATCATTACATATTTCATAAAAGGGAGGGAAGCCTATGATTTTGGGTGACAAATTGATGTTCCCCCTCAAAATCTATACCTATGGTGCTTACTAACTATTTCAATGCCAGGCCCAGAATTCAGGATAAAGTGAGGAAAATCTATAACACAAAAACTATTTGGGGCAATAGATACAATACTATATAAAGTCTCCTTCAGAGCAATATCACAATATTTACTGCCAGACAATTCTCAAGATGAAACACTTTATAACATATGACCACTCTGTTTACACCCATTACTAGCCATTGGGAATTTGCCCCATACCATTTGGTAATATGTAAATCTATGCTTGGATGTTGGAAATTGTTCATATTTGTTAGGAAATTAGGAAGTATATAAGTGCAAAATCTGTGATTACAAGTTACACTTCAGTATCCATTTACAATATCTTATAAATAAGACCAACCATAACATTATGACCACTGGCAGGTGAATTGAATAACACTGATAATCTTGTTATCATGGCACCTGTCAGTGGGTGGGATATATTAGGCAGCAAGTAAACATTTTGTCCTCAAAGTTGATGTGTTAGAAGCAGGAAAAATGGGCAAGCGTAAGGATCTGAGCGACTTTGACAAGGGCCAAATTGTGATGGCTAGATGACTGGGTCAGAGCATCTCTAGAACTGCAGCTCTTGTGGGGTGTTCCCAGTCTGCAGTGGTCAGTACCTATCAAAAGTGGTCCAAGGAAGGAAAAACAGGACAGGGTCATGGGCGGCCAAGGCTCACTGATGCACGTGGGGAGCGAAGGCTGGCTCACGTCGTCCGATCCAACAGACGAGCTACTGCAGCTCAAATTGCTGAAAAAGTTCATGCTTGTTCTGATATAAAGGTGTCAGAACACACAGTGTATTGCAGTTTGTTGCGTATGGGGCTGCGTAGCCGCAGACCAGTCAGGGTGCCCATGCTGACCCCTGTCCATTGCCGAAAGCGCCTACAATGGGCACGTGAGCATCAGAACTGGACCACGGAGCAATGGAAGAAGGTGGCCTGGTCTGATGAATCACAAGTTCAAGGTGTTGACTTGGCCTCCAAATTCTCCAGATCTCAATCCAATCGAGCATCTGTGGGATGTGCTGGACAAATAAGTCCGATCCATGGAGGCCCCACCTCTCAACTTACAGGACTTAAAGGATCTGCTGCCAACGTCTTGGTGCCAGATACCACAGCACACCTTCAGAGGTCTAGTGGAGTCCATGCCTCGACGGGTCAGGGCTGTTTTGGAGGCAAAAGGGGGACCTACACAATATTAGGCAGGTGGTCGTAATGTTACGGCTGATCGGTGTATATTAAATTCTTTGGTCAGTAAAAAATACATTGACTTGTGTAGAATCTCTGCACAGGCCAGACTTAGAAGGACATGAAAGTGATGCAAAAGAAATTTAGAAAGTTCTTGCAATTTTCCCCATACTTTCAGTCAAAATCTGGCATTAGGTGGGATGGCAAATTTGAAAATTGAGGATAGTCTTTAATTCACATTCTGGAGAGCAATGTAAAAGCCCACAGTTGCCATTAGGCTACAAGCTAATGTAGTGAAAAATGACATAATATCATACTATCATATCAATAGCAACAGTATGAACGAAATGGCCAAATGGTAAAAAATATACTAAAACCAACAACATGACTATTTGAAACAGAGATCAAATACCAAAATGTGTAAGTATTTGACTGTTTGGTTAATGTTTGATGTGTACTAGTTGCCACAGTTACATAAAAACATATGAAAAGTTACAGATGCTAAGCTCTCCGCTATGCTTTCCTGTGCTTTGTACAGTAATTGTATTTAACACTTAACCGTTAATCTATGCAGCACAACATCAATTCCATTCACAGGGGCAGACAATTCAGATCCTTCTTCTATGAATTGAAACTCTCTGCTTTAATCTCCTTTCAGCCTAAGATGCATTAGACCCTTGCAGTTACAATCAACAAACGACAGTCACAATGCATAATGCACTGACTCATTCCCATTTCAGATGTGAGGTCTGCTGTAATGAATGAAGTCATATAAACATCGCAAATGGAAACCTGAACTTTTTGGCTCTTATACTGGGAGTGCTAATATCCATTACAGGCTGAGCTTTTGAGTTATAGATTCATAAGGCTGATTTACAGTAAAAGGGGGGAAAGTTAAATGCTAGCCATTACATCCTAATTTCAGCTTCAATGTCACAAGGAATTATGTCATTTCTGTGAGATTTGTTTTCCCAGGAGAGTACTATAAACAGGAGGAAAATGAGTGATACTGATAGCATCTTTCATTGTCTGTATACTACTTACATACTGTATGTACATTTCCCCAAACAGAACAGAATAAATTCATGAATGCCAACAGAAACATTAGTGGAAGTAGCAATTCAATACAGAGGATGATTGTGATCTGATGTTATTCACTTGGCAATTGTTCCCTACTGTTGATAGTTTACAAGCTGCAAAGCACAGACACTTATGAGTAAGTCTGTCTGTGGTAATGCAATAGGAAAGTCATCAAGACAGACTGTACACTGTGCATTAAGAATGTGCAGACATTGCTTGTGAAATTGCTGCATAGTTTATGGTAGACCTGATCCTAAAATGCAACAGCCAATCAGGTTTTCACAGGCATCTTAATCGTAAATGAGTGCAAATTATGCAATTAAGTTATTTGTGTCTACAGAAAATTCTACCATTGCATTTACTGCTGTTACCAGTTTCTATAGTATGCTTAACACAAAGCTTTAGATTTCTTCAAGGTTATCAATGCAAATATCTCCTTCTGCCCTAGACTAGGAAAGACAGACAAAGAGAGAATCAAACCAAATGGGCCTTCACCCCAGGGAGAGGAGGGGATGCCACAAAATTATCTTTGCATCAGGAATAGCAAAATATTCTGCCTGCACTAAGCAGAAGCGACAATACTATTTAAGTATTATTCAATGCATATCTCCTATTTGCATTTCAATAACATAAGCTGTGTTGTGCTCTGACTTGCATTTGTGTGCTTTGCAAAAGAACAGTGGGAGCAATTATCATATCTGAGGTCCAGAATGGTAACGTATTTAAAGGAATACAAAACAGAAAGAAAACTAAATCTCAAAGCATTTGTAAGCTCGGGTGAAATGCTTTAGGTCCCTTTCAATAAGAAGTTAGTTTAACTTGTTTAAGAAGTTCCTCGTACCCTTTAAATTTCAATTTATTAGGCATATAAACTAAAACTTCAATATTCCCTGTACAACAATATAAAAAAAATGAAATTTGGAAACAAAACAATGCCCAATTTAACAACATAAAAATAAAGCAAACCGATTCATGGTTAATTCATGACTTGTGTATCCCTGCCAGTGTACTCGATGGCTGTGTTTGCATGCTGGTAAATTAGTAATGACAGTGTAGTTAGTGTCATTACTATTTTAAGGTGGTACAGTTGGAATACAATGTTAGTGTTTTGGTGAATTCTGTATTCTTTAGACCTATGGTATGTTTTGTGGTGTTGAGTTTTGTTTAATTTGTAATGAAACATAAATCAAACCTTCCATAAGTCCTGACAGTGCCACTACTATGGTAGAAGTTTAATAACTGACTATTCATGTCAAATAACATTTTTATTTCATGTACAAATTTATTTCAATATTTTGCGAATGACAGAATTAACTCTACTGCACCAAATGAGGATCACATCAGGCCCAGTTACAGAAATAAGGTGAAAAACTTGTGTTATCAACCATGCACCAACACAACTCATCGCACTCTGAGTCTTACATCAACAAATAGAAACATTCTGATTATCCCAAGTAGATTTTACCTGACTTTTCCTGATAGTGCACCATCTTGGGCATCAACCCTTAGCTTACAAAACAGTCCAATCAAAATTTGAGCAAACAGGAAGCCTCACTCTGGGGAAGTTAAAAGGAATAATTTCCAGCTCTTGACTCATAAACACTGGCACTTTGATGTGAACCCACTGCAGTGGATGAAAGTGCTCACAAAACATTGGGTAATGGAGATGGGAGCAATCACTGGGCCTTCCGAAGCACTCTGACGTCAAAGAAGAGATGGGGGCTCAATCCTGGATTCGTTCTTGCAGACCTGGATATCCAACGGGTTGCGCCTATATGGGATATTGTTCTGCACAGTGCTGTGATTTAAGCTGGTGCAATGATTAGGGAGATCAATTTAGACACCTGATGGCATGGCTTCCATTACTAATGCAATATTCATATGCACACCTGTATGGGATTGCAGTAAGCTGATCTGTGCAGTCTCGCAGCTCAAGCTAGGGTTGATACTATCAAAAGAATGCCTGTCTACGATGTCTGAGTGTTAATTTTGAGTTAATTGTGTTCACATAGATACTTTGAGAATATGACATACACATGCACACACATACACGCAGGCATATAAATATACACTACTGGGTGCTTAAAAAGTTGACTAAATAAATACTTGACTAAATTATAAAAAGAAAAGACTGCAAACGGTGTAAGACGTTACCACTCTACATTTTTGTTCAGCTTCCTTTAATTGGCATATTCCAGTTTCCATTAAAGTTTGTAAAATAAAATCAGAAGTAGTCATCAGTTTTTCTGTCAAACAATGTTTCTATTCTGGTCAATAACGCAATCCACGTTACACTGATTCTGACATGGCCTCAGCAGAATATCTCGCCATGTTTACTGTGAGATGCACATATGTGAAATATGCATGCTTTCAGGATAATTCCAAGAAAAATCTATTTTAAATATGGAACAGATCAATTAAATTGATCCATGGATATTCAGGCTATGGACCTTGATATTGATAAACCCTTTTAACACCAACAATATTGCCCCTTCAAGTGACTTATCTAATTTCTGGCACCATGAGCACAATCACAGTAATAAATCATTGATTCTGAGGTCACACAATATATTCGAAAAAAGATGAACACTAAATCAGTCTTGTTTTATCTACCTTTACGCTTAAACGCTTGTTTTTTTCATTGTTAACATGTTAAACGTGGCCAGTTTGCGTTAAAATGGCCGTCTGATTCTTGAGCCATTGTTTGTTTTATCTATTGGTTTTAATATTACTTTCTGTTACATCTAAACTCCATTTATCAAACTGACAAGTGTGATAAATATGTCAGACACCCCTGATCACACAGAGCCCCACATCCAAACAGACACATGAGCACAGGCGTATGAACACACACCTACACCCGCAGTTGCCAGCTTCTTGTTTACTTAGGTGCGTGCTGTCAGGCCCATTCAGCCTGTTAGAGGAGGCCGTGATTAGATTCCCTGCATCACGAATTGGCTGGAGGGGCCAAAGCAGATTACAGAGGACAGGAAGCCCTCGTTTCTCTGTGCTGACTCTGATGAATGGCAGCAAATTAGACAGCCTTTACTTCAGACCTAGTTAGCAGCAATCTCGGCTTCGGGAAAGTCGCACATGGTGAACACGTATAGCTGGGGTTCTTCCAAAGGTATGGTCAAGGCTCCACAGATCTCTCCTTACCTTGACTCAGCTCTAATTTTGATTTTAGTTGATTGTTTCCTTGATCAACTGTGGCTCATATTTAGTGATACGATTGCATTGTAGAAAATCTGACAGCTTAAACACGCCCAGGCCACTGTAAGTTAAGTGGTGCAGTATTAAGTTGAGTGCTCTATCAAATTGCAGGACACAGCATGCAAATATACAGTTGAGATACAAGATGCCTCCACAGAAAATAAGGTTAATAAATAAGTCAATAAGGAAAAACATTAATTCTCTAGCCTGAGTTAGAGCTTCATGTAAATTTATAATATGAAAAAAATGTTTAATGCATGTCTACATCCACTGAAGTAAATATGAAGCCTGAAGATTTATTTCTGTAATAATACAGGAATTATGACACTATGACATACAAATACAGCTCCAGGTTTCCTTTTCTGTGAGGAAAACCTACTGAATGCATCAATTCACATTGCAGTACTATTACAGTGTGCAATATACAAAGATGTAGACCTACAATAGAGTTGATGCATAGTCCATTCAGACAAAGAGATCGACAAAAAGCTGTACTGTGACTGTACTCCTAATCCTGTATAACTGGTTCTACAAGTGCTGCTATACAACATTTAATACGATACAATTCAGTTCATACTATGCAAATGGTTAGTAGCCTTAATTTCTTAGAAGGCAAAGTAATAACGGGCATCTGTAGTGTTAGTCAATACATACAATGTAACTATGAAGACAAATGATCATATACACAGATTCTACACAGCTAATGCAAAAAATATATACACTAATATAAATATGTAAGTATAGAAATATGCAACTTATGACTTCTAGAAAATCATTTGTATGATTGTTGTTTTGAATACAACTTGTGTGCATCCCTACTCACATAAACACTTAAAATATTCATAGATCCAGGAATGAAATGCTGGCTGATGTGCCACAATACCTATAAAGGTATTCTTTATTCTATCCTTAGTCTACTAGTCAAGTATTACAGGGAATGGTATGAGGGATACATTTGAAATTGCATCACTGAAATGGATTCTGGTGTAATTAACAAACTTCTAATCTGTGCAGATAATCCAAAATGTAGGGGTTTAGCCAACAACAAAGCAAACACAATTGGTAAGGATCTGCATAGTGAAAAGATGAGGGAAATATATGGCAAATAGAAAGAAGGGCACATAAAATGCAAAGTGTTACATGTGTATTGAGTTATTGGGGGGGGGTAACTACTCCAGAGGTTAGGTTACATATTAAAATGTCCTGGCATCAGATGAAGGCACTCTGCTCAAATGCTAAGGTAGATATTAGACACTGTATTTAGTTTTTGTCACCACAGTACAAAAATTAGACTGCTGCTATGGAAACAGGAGAGTGACCGGAATAATTCCAGGACTGAAAAGCATGTCCTCCATGGACATGTTCAAATAATGGACTATTTTTGGTTAAGAACAATATATATTCTAAAATGTAAGGTAGTTGAAATCATCTAAATTCAGAAAGACACTGACAAAGTCGAACCTAAATCCAATCTTGCTTTCATATGAACAGTTTCAGGTTAAGTACTCAGGTTAAAAATGATCCACATTTCTTGCTATTTTAAAAGAGAACATAACCATGCCATTAGTTCGATTAATTCATTAATTAACTAAAAACGTGTTCGGATCAAAAAACAGCACAACAGTGGCTCCCTCAGGACTAGGGTTTAGCAATACTGTCTTAGAGGACCTTCAAATTCTTTATCCTCCCTCTTTATCAGATTAGATGATATTCAATTTCAGGCACTTATTTATGTACTTATTATATACTTATTATGTACTACTTTTTGAGTAGGACATATTTTGACATTCTGATATTATCTTGACTGAGTATTGCAGCTTGTATCTGGACTGGTGTTCAAATAAAATGCTTGTTTATAACAAAGACAACTAATGCGGTCTTGGAGTTAAACCCCACTGACATGAGCTTGTAGTGGCTCAACCCTTTGTGGGTAGTTCTCCTCAACCATGGTAACATATTAAACTGGGCTGTAACTAAATAATCCCCAACAATAGACTTGACTGGCCTATAAACCAATATTTTTGTTCAGTTCTTCTCAGATATATTATCTCATTCCCTTGCATGAACACTTGAAGACAAGAATTTTATACATTCGTCAATTTTTCATTTCTTGGCTACGGGCTGTGGTTTCATTTTATAGGGAAGTGGGAGAATCAGCCGTCAAACTGATGTATTTCTTTATTTCTATCCTGCTGTAAACCCTCACCCTGGGCTGGTAAATTATTTTCATTACTGTTTTCCCCGAACTGCAGTCTTCATTAGCTGTGTGACTTAGTGCTCCCGTCTTTGAAGGCGATGGGGGAAGTGGGGAAGTGACACCAGCAACTAGTGAAAAAGGCATGAGAGCGCAAGGAGGTGTTTATATTGTAATTTCCCTTGCAATATTCCTACAGTATTTTCTTTGTGTGTGTGAGGATGTTGTGAAATTTGCCTGGTGCATTTCTTACTGTGTTTTTTTGTTTTTGAACTGCCTGGAGGAAGACACAAATATCCATTCAGCACCTTTCTACGGTAACCATGGACACAAATGCAAAAGCAGCATGATTAAAGACCTATATTTTAATTACCTACAAACCTCTTCACTACACGCTCCGGCACCAAGCCCAAGGTCTCTGCCATGCCCCAGGAAACAATCACCCACTGGTTTCTCTTTTCCAGCTCATCTGAAAGATAAGACAACAACTGTGTAGACTTTATTCTTTACAACACATTAATCTAGCAAGTACACATAAAGGGTTTTTGGACTATTGGATGCAGGGTTGTTTTTTAGTACTGCTTTTGATGATAAAGGATAAAAGAACAGATCATTCACATTCACCGTATTGCACTTGGTTCTTCAGACGCACTTTCACACACAGATAGTTTCAGAATAGATCAATATGTACATCATCACACATTTTAGCTTAAGGTTAAAGGATAAAAAAACAGTTGCATTGATCATCGGTTTGCCGCTTGCAGAAACAAGATGGGGTCACCTCTGCACGTCATTAAAACACTAATTCAAACCGATTAGAACTCATATTAAAGGACAGTCTTTCTTAATTACTTTAATTGAGAAAGACATACAACTCCCAAAGTACATTGGCCTTAAAGTGAAACCACCTTCAAACTGAAATGTAGCTTTTAACATTTCATGATAGACACTTCAAACCATCCTTCTGAAATGGAGTGGAAGGGGGTCATTTTAATTTTAGGTTTTTTTACATTAACGGGTGTACCTATTCTTTTTCTAAATATTTTCTGAAAGTTTCATTCACATCCGTTGCTTATAAGATGGAAAAAATTCACACTTGTTGTTAGAAAATGGATTCCTCACATCAGGAAACCAGTGTAAATAACAATAAGTTCAATAACAGATTCATAATTGTGCATAGAAGAAGTGACCCAATTAAGCCCACCAAAAAGTTTTACATGTTTTCTTATAGATATGTGAATTTCTTCACAACAAAGTGGGTATTAATTCTAAATCTAAACATTTCTGGTAGATTTTGTCATAAATTTACTAAATTAAATTAACTTATTTAATTGCATAAGTGAAAAGTCCGGAGTGGGCTTATAAGGTGCATATGTACCCTTTAAATCCACATGTGTCCCATATAAACCCACAAGATTTTTAAATACAGTAAATACATCAAATTGTATTGATTAAGCACTTTATAGATTATTGAATTCAGACATCAAATAACCAACCTAACCAATTCAAATTGTATTTTTATATTATCTGAGACTAATTTCCATCACATGGAATTGTTGCACTGTTGAGTCAGTTTGCTCTGCTGGTGTGCTGGTTGTTGGGGTTGGGGCCGGGGCTGTTGGGGATGTGGAAGTCTGCACAGGTGCTTCACAAAAAGGAGCATTTGCTTGTCTGTCCACCCAGCTCTGGCTCACAGGGAATATTCCAGTTCTCTCAAAGCCACCAATGATGTTTTCTGACTTGAGAGCCATGGAAAGCACATCAAGTTTCGCAGGGAATTAAAATTTTGTCCCTGCTAACACAGCAATGGCAGTGCAGTTTCCTCCTCCATTACCTTTTGACTAGGGATGCACCGATCGATCAGCCACCGACCAGTATCGGGACATTATGGCAAAAAATTATTATATCAGCTACTGGCCAATGGCTAAAATGGCCAATATTTCTCACCAATATTTATGTCTGATGGTGCGGCTTTTATTGTGTCTAACTAAGCATCCAATTTGTTCTATTCTAGTCGTGTACTTTTAACAAGTACACACATGATGCACATGAACTGCAATGCAGTTCCCCCTTGACCTGCTCTCCTTCTATAGGTCAATAAATAATAGTAAAATATCGGATATTGGTATCGGCCCAGAATTTTCATATTGGTGCATCCTTACTTTTGACTTCATCAAACCAAACACTGTCTTGTCCAGTGGCTAGAGGATGTGAGTGAGGTGAGATGGGAGCCTGCACTCACAGGTTCACTGCACCCTGTCTTCAGAATCTACATCTGAAGACAATCAAATTAGCTTTTTGGTTTTCAGGTATTAGGAGCAACGATCTGGATAGAGTTAACTTATGTTGTAAGTCACCCTGGATAAGGGCGTCTGCCAAGAAATAAAAATAATAAAAGTAATAACTCTTTCTGGAGTGGATACAATTACTCAACGTTTCAGATTTATCCCAATTATTGGTAGGGAAAATTCAACGTTCCCTTGACATTGGTAGGGACATGTCCCTACTGTCCCTACCTAAATCTATGCTGTTGGGCGCAGTCATCTTTGCTCTGATCTCGCCTCTCTATGTGAGAACTCGATCAATACAGTCCTCTGATTGGCTAGAGTGCAGGCGCAGTGATTCTACCCATACGTTTGGAGTGTGATGAGTCAGTAAATATAGTTCAACATTGTAGTCAGAATTAGAAACAAACTGGCAGAAATCATGCTGTAGTATTAATAGTATTAATAGAATACAATATTTCACAAGCGTTTTTGGACCTGGTCAAAAGTTTTAGAACAACCCCTTTTTTCCAGTTTTTATAGAAATTTAAGCAGTTCAAGTCCAGTGAACAGGGCCAGCCCTAGCCTTTTGGGGGCCATAGGCGAGATATGATTCTGGGGCCGCCACCTTGCCACAAAACAATTTACTGGTGCCCATCTTTATGGCGGAGAGAAAATGTGTAGGTAAAACTAAGAGACACAAACATTTAAATATTACACATTACAGAACATTTTGCTCTTTAACGTACACTGAACTATATTTAGTAATACATACAGCGGCAGCCCACCATTAGGGGCCAGTGGGGCTACGCCCAATTAGAAAAAAGTAACAATAAAGAAAGAAAACCACATGCTTTTGCATTGCAATCTTTAAGAACCAAATATTATTGTAGGTTTCATGGATAACAATGCACAGTTCACTATGGCATTAGTAAACAGACCAGCAACGTCTCGTGTATGGCAAGCCATCAAGGTCATTCCATAGTGTACGAGGGCGAGCAATAGTGAGTTTAGCAGGTGGGGTTGGCCCCTTGTGCGCACTGAAGCAATAACAGTGAACTGTACAGAAATACAGCAAATATGGCCGGTCATGCATGCGCTCAGAGTTCAGAAGGGGTACTTGAGCTTTGGCCCCTTGCTTTACTGCACATGAACATGTCATTTTCTGCTTGTTCAGTGAAGTCATGTTCTTGTTGCACAGATTTCAGCAGATTTGCAGAATTCCACCAATCCCATTGCTGGAGCAGCGCAGATCTGTGCTAAACTGCGGAAATCTACAAGAACTTGAGCCAAGTTACTGCTATTTTGAGTACTGTGCAAACCTGATCATGATGAACGGAGTCAATTTCTTGTTAGAAAATAGTTTTTCTTTGTTGTAATTTGAAGAAAACATTGAAATCCAACGAGAGCGTATGTGCAGAGAATTGAGAATCTTTTAAACTAGGGACCAGGGCGGCAGGGAGCTCTAACAACGCAAGATGTTCCACTAAGGAAAGAAAACAAAAAGAAACTGCTAGTAGGGAAGTCCTGAAATGTTTGTACCTCAATACCAGGAGTATAAGGAACAAGATGTTAGGCCTAGAAGCCACAGTGCTGGCATGTGACTACGATGTTGTAGGAGTGACAGAATCATGGCTTTCAGAAAATGATGGAGATGAATACAAGTTGAAAGGATACACAGTTTAGGAGAGACAGGAAAAATCTAAGAGGTGGTGGGATAGCATTATATGTCAGAAATTACATTAAGGCAGAAGAACTCAAAATAAATCCTAGTAATGAAACCGAATGTTTGTAGGTTAAAATTTTGAACAAGAGATCCAGAGGATTGGAGGTAGGAATGTGTAACAGACCACCCAACTCAGATATTCAGAAAGATGTTGCATTGTACAATGTAATTAGAATTGCACGTAGCAAGGATGTGGCTGTTATAACGGATTATAACGGGATTTCAATTTCCCAAACATAGACTGGGAAAGCCCAGCTGGAACTACAGAAGCAGAAATAGAAATGGTTGAGAAGGTAAATGACTGCTTTCTAACTCAATTTGTCAGGGAACCAACCAGAGAGAGTGCATGCATTGACTTGATCTTTTCAAATAACCAAGATAGAGTCAGAGGGACACTAGTTAGAGAACCAATGGCAATGGCACTGTGATCACAATATGGTTAGCTTTGAGGCATTCTTTCAAAAAACAAGGACCAAGTCTAAAACAATGGTCTACAATTTTAGAAAAGCAAACCTTGAAGGTATGAGGCGATCAAGAGTTAGACTGGAACACACTGGATTCAGTTGAAAATGGATGGTTATATTTTAAGAATATACTACTTGAGACTCAGGAGAAATTTGTACCAAAACTTAGCAAATTGAGGACCAAAAAACATTGGCCAAAATGGTTTAATAGAAGTATGCAAAAAACAATCAAGAGAAAGAAAATGTTGTATAGTGCATACAAAAGGGATATGTTCTAAAGAGATCTTTAGAAAGGGATCAGGAAAGCAAAGAGGGAAATAAAAAGAAACAGCTCTTGGAGCTATAACTAATGCAAAGAGTTTTTTTCAATACTACAACAGCAAGAGGTCAATAAATAATAATAGAGCAATGTTGACGAAATATAAGACAATATCACACATTACAAACCTGTACTTAATAGCAATTTGCTTTTTGGAAAAGGATGTTTCTGTAAAATACAGCCTCCTGTCCTGACCAGTGATGTCTGCCACAATGAACTAACAATAAAGTTATATCAACATTTGTTAGTGTTCTAGGTAAGTTAGCATTGTGATTATTATTTATGTAAATATCAGCAACAGCCATTTAGAAATAATAATACTACAAACTTTTAAATCAATAGAACAGTTACTTTATTGTTATACACCGATCAGCCATAACATTATGCCCACTGACATGTGAAGTGAATAACACTGATGATCTCGTTATCATGTCACCTGTCACTGGGTGGGATATATTAGGCAGCAAGTGAACATTTTGTCCTCAAAGTTGACGTGTTAGAAGCAGGAAAAATGGGCAAGCGTAAGGATCTGAGCGACTTTGACAAGAGCCAAATTGTGATGGCTAGACGACTGGGTCAGAGCATCTCCAAAACTGCAGCTCTTGTGGGGTGTTCCCGGTCTGCAGTGCTCAGTACCTATCAAAAGTGGTCCAAGGAAGGAAAAGCGGTGAACCGGCAACAGGGTCATGGGCGGCCAAGGCTCACTGATGCACGTGGGGAGCGAAGGCTGGCCCATGTGGTCCGATCCAACAGACGAGCTACTGTAGCTCAAATTGCTGAAAAAGTTCTGCCAGCTCTGATAGAAAGGTGTCAGAACACACAGTGTATTGCAGTTTGTTGCGTATGGGGCTGCGTAGCCGCAGACCAGTCAGGGTGCTCATGCTGACCCCTGTCCACTGCCGAAAGCACCTACAATGGGCACATGACCATCAGAACTGGACCACGGAGCAATGGAGGAAGGTGGCCTGGTCTGATGAATCATGAGTTCAAGGTGTTGATTTGGCCTTCTATACCGATGTGTTAGACAGCACTCTCCACCAGCTTAATCAAAACTCCAAATGAGGGAATATATTTTGGAAGAATGGTGTTCATCCCTCCAGTAGAGTCCAGAGACTCGTAGAATCTGTGCCAAGAGCATTGAAGCTGTTCTGGTGTCTCGTGTTGCCCAATACCTTACTGAGACACTTTATGGTTTTTTTTCCTTTAATTTGTCACCTGTCTGTATGTATATATATATATATATATATATATATATATATATATATATATATATATATATATATATATATATAGTTTTTTTAGAGTTAGTGGTTGCTTGGAGATCATGTGACAATGCTTTGATAAAAGTAACTAAGTAACTCGAGTACTTTTTAAATGAGCTACTTTTTACTTGAGTAGTTTTTTATACCAGTACTTTTTCTTCTACTTGAGTACAATTTAATCAAAGTAACAGTACTTCTACTTGAGTAGGATTTTTCAGTACCTCTGCATATAAATAATTAACTTGCACTATTGCTATTTGAGTTACAATGAGTAGAATGTGGCTCTGACAATAAAATGCAGTAGGATACAGCTTTATACTGTGGTAGATAAAAATGTAATTTTGTTCTAGCCTATAATTTACAAATGTGTATAGTGTGAACGTCCTGACTGGAGTGTCCACCAGGTGTCTGCTAATTATTAGTATTTATAACAATACTCAACCATATTCAATATACTGTACCGACGGTTATATGGATAACAAACAGCAGTGCGCATGTGTCAGAGTTGAGACCTCCGGGTGACTATAATTAATTTTTTCATTCGTAAAAAAGAGGAGCAGCCATTTCTCACATTGACCAAGTCCAGAGAGAAATCGCTACCTTCATAAATATATCATCGCAAACACACTAACCGATGCACTTGACAATGATATTATAATAATCATATTTTCTGGTGACTTTGAAAGACTTCCTGAACTCACGTACCCGCGGTTGCGTGGTTGAGATGGAGCTGCTACACCGTGAAGCAGTACAATCTTAGACTCGTAGACTGATCATTCTGTTTTGGTGGTAAAGTACAGAAGAATTTTTAAAAATATACTTATTTAAAAATGATAGATGTTCACAACATGTGCAATGAGACGGTAGCTGTGCATTATTAAAAACGTACGATTGTGTATTCTATACAGATGTAATTTACAACATTAGACTAGAAGCTCATGAATATTAATATAACACCCAGTACGTTACTCTTTGATGCTATCGTCATTGCTTAACAAGGTTGCCTCGGAAGCAATGTATGAAACACAACTGTGAACCCGGAGCCCGAATCAGTCCCAAGAATGGCGAATTGTGCAGAGAAGCTAAAGATGCTGTTTTACACCTGATTCATGTCTTTCTTCTGCCTGGTTATGTTTCTAACAGTGAATGCACTATTCTTTTGCAATCATGTCTGATCGAAAAATCGAAAGACCTACTAAAATAGTAAATCATGGATCTTAATGGCAAAACATGGTATAGCTTAAGTGTAATTTATACTATTAGTAATATTCTAGTTTATAGTAAATACCTGAATGTCAACCTTTTCAATTTAAATTGTTTGAATGAAAAAAAAACGAAATATCATTATAGTCAACAGTATTCACACTTTCTATTTGAAACAAAATAAAACTGCTTCATTTAGTTTAGTAACTATTAGGAATTCAACTGTACTTATTTATCAACATCTTTAAGCAATTGCACTGATTCAGCCTGGAGAAAATCACAATTGAAGCTGATTAAATTGAGTAAAGAGTTAAAGAGCATATAATCTTTTGACAGCAACTCCGTAGAAGAAATCAGCATATTCTGAAAATGTGTAATTGATAAACAAGCATAGTTTTATGGCAATATGTATTAACTACACAAAATGTATTTCTAAGCACTTGCGTTTCCTGATTTTTAATGAACAGGTCTAGATTTCCTTGAAGATAAAGTGTGATGTAAATTACAACTGACTTCTAGTGAACAATATCAGTCAGTTGCTATATACATGTGCACTGTACAAGGGCTAGGCTGCAAGACTGCAGGATTGTGTTTAACAGAGAAATTGTAGCTTATTGGCAAAGCGCCCTCCTAATGCTCCTGAATATCATCAGCACAGTGTCTTCTGTGAAGGCCTTCTTTTCAGTCATTGACAAGCTAAGTTTCCCCTTCTTCCCAGGTGCATCTGGCTGGTGGACAATATCAGCATGGCCCTGTGTTTGTCCAGCGGCTTGACATTCCTGATGTCGGTCATAAGCTACTTCATTACTGCCTGTAGCAAACCGACCTTTATAATCTGAGGTATATATCCATAGGATAAACCCAGACTTCATTAATAGAGTGATGGAAGTCATAAGTATATAGATTAAAATGAGTCATCACTGATTAGCTGTGGACTAAAGCCAAGTTTCAGTTACAGTATTCATGAGCAGTAAAGTAATTCAGAGAGAATGGTGGTGGGTCAGTCACATCTTCAGAGAATGTCAAGGCAGGAATAGGAACCATAATAATACTAGCAAATCTACAAAACAACAACAGCCTGTTTTTGCTGGTTTTGGGTTAAAATAGACAATCAACTATGGAATATCACCCAGCTGTTCCTTGAAAGAGCCAGAGTTGTGACAGACCCCCCCACCACTCTTTGTATAAAGAAGTGCCTCTTGGTTTGAAATGTAAAACAAATATAATTTAGAATATTCTACAGACAATAAGGTCAACATTAAATTTTGGGAATTGCTAAAATACATAATGGATTGTGGACAGTGACAGACAATGATCGCCCTTTACACAAGATAGAAGAAGGCAGAACAAGGGATCCCTCACAGTGATGGTGTCACCGCTGCAACCGTTCAGTAGGCAAAACTTATAAGCACTGTGAACGCTGCAAGAGATGTGTCCAGGTAAAGATGTGCCAGTGATACAGTCAAGAGGATCTTATTAGTGTGATCTTGTCTGTGTCTTTCTTGCTGTAAAGATCTACGTGTCTGGATAGCTTGTTCCAGACCTCAAAAGTTGTTAAAGAGGTGAAACAGTCATGGCAGATCTTAATGTGAATAAATGCCAAATGTATAAAACTGAACGATTGAGCAGTTTTGGAAAACCAAGTTCATTGCTTAAAGAAGCAAGAAGCAGAAGACCAGAAATGACTGATATGTTTTCTTGTTTTATTTATGAATGTATGTTTTAACCATGGGTGCTCCAGATGTTGCAGACTTGTGCTTTTTTCATACATCTATTATTGCTTATTCTGTTGCGTAGGAGAATTGGTACGTGCTTAACCACTATTATCAGCTTGTTTCCAGAAATAGTTAAAGAATGCACGTCTGCTATATAATCAAAACACACTAAGAAAAAGTATCTCTCATTGATCTACAGGTTATCTGTAAATCTTTTCAAAGAATGAGTGCGTTTTATTAGATAACAATGTCTAGGGGTGCTACAGCAGGGGGTACCCCTCTAACTCTGCAGTGATGTTGTGTGAGGATTGTCTATTGTTCTCACTGTGTTGGGCTGCAGGACCAGTTCCATCATTGCTGTGTGTTGAACAACTGCATCGCCTGGAGCAACTACGGTCGCTTCGCCTGCTTCCTGTTCAGCCTGTGCCTGCACCTGCTGCTGGTGATGACCTACTGCATCGTCTACCTGAGCATGGGCACCAGCCCAGCCAGCCCAGTGGGAATAGCCTGCATGTATCCTTTCATTGGCCAGTGTCTAGCTTGTGTTCCCAGTCTTTAGAAATTGGTGATTTTGAGGACTAAGGTGGCAGAACAGTGATTTAGAGCATAGTACAGACAGAGACCTCTCCAAGGTAATTCTTTCAGTGACTGGCTTGACAGACAGAGCTGCCTATTTCCTTCACTCCTCTCCCCAGCTGTGTGGTTCTGGTAACAGCTCTCCTCATGTTCCTGGAAACACTGAGGGTTATAACTGCACAGGTGCGATATGGGCGGATGAGGGAGCTGCTGCGTAGAAAGGTACGTTAGGCAGGGGATAAAGCAATGGGTGAATGTGCAATGTGTAGTTACAAAAATAAGGATTTCCTGTCATCTTGCATGCTGAAGCCAATCACAGGCCACTTCAAGAAGTCACTTTTTACCCTTTTTCCTCTTCATTTTCCCTTGGGTTGTTTAACGCACCAAAGTTAATTTCCTTGCCAAGAGAAAAACAATTCAATTGAATTTTCACTTTTTTCAGTACTCAAGGTCATGTATGTGATTGGCCCCTGTATTTTAAAATTCTACACAAATGTTATATCTCTGAGAAAGAAGGTGTTTGAGTTATATGTTCACATTAAGATAAAAGGGGACTATTTAATTCACCTTGTGAATGAGCTAATCAGACCAATTTATAAACTGGAAGCTGGACTGAAACAAAAGCCAGAAGACACTGCAGCCCTAATTAGAGAGCCCTGGATTAGAGTTGAACTTGACAGAGAGGATTAAAATAGGCTTCAGTAACAAGTTGTGCACTCTCAGAAGCTCATCTCCACTTGTGTTTGTTCAGTTGATCACCATCAGAGAGCTGAATACACCTGGAACATCAACCAGAAGAGTCTGTGTCTTCAGATGTGAGCCACCAGCCAACAGGTAATTCTGACCTTTCTGGGACATGACCCTTTGATATTGATCACTTCAGTGGCCAACTTTATTAATCCAGAAAAGTGAGCATTCATTCATTCACCAGAGCAAGTTCAACAAAGTGAAAAGCACTCTATTGTTGTAGTTATCCCAGACACCTTTACTGCGGCCAGTATTTTCACAAACACGTTTGAATAGCAAAATTGAACCAGTAGCACACAAGTGTAACTCAGTTCTGGTCTAGTCTGACTGGGTGAGAATAATCTTGTGACAGATTTTGAAAAGTAAATTGTTGCCAGGCTAGTGTTAATTTTCTGAGTTGATAAACAACTGACAATACATTATTTCTGCTGTCTTTGGAAATCTGTTTTAACATAAATGTACATTTGGTCATGCCTAGAAATATGTAACTTGCACACAGGCTTGCACAAAACATCCCCTTTTCCCAGCCAGACTAACAGCACAGTTAACAGATAACATTAATAAACATGTATTCATTATTAACAATTATATTTTAGAGGTGTGATCTTGACACTCTATTACGATACTGTATTCACTGATGTATTCAAAGCAATGGGGAAATTCTACATTTTATTTGATTTTATGTTTACTAGAGACAGCGTTTCAGATCTGCTCTCCCCATTAACAATGTCCTATTGGTCATGTGACAGGATGTGCCCGAGACTGTTGTGCCCCAGTACCCAGGATTGCAGGACTCTGTGATTATCAATATGCCAGGTACTTTAGGAAAAGCTTAGAATCATATTCTTGGTTTTAGTGCTACAGAAAACTGTTGATTCATTCCAGAAAAAGCATTGTATTGTACCACACTCATAAATAAGAGTTCATTATAATATAATAGAAAGGAGCCACAATCAAATTCAGAATCCAAGTTAATAATCCAGTCAGTCTAGTTATGCAATGAATATCAATAAGGAGGAAAGGTTTTAACAGGCCTAAAAATAGTGTTCTATTGAGAGGGCAAAATTGTCACCTATTCAAGTGGCTGATACTCAGGGCAGTTCCAAATACAAACATCCCTGTGTGCAGTCTGGCTTTATCGTCTCTGCAGAGACGTGTAAACTCTAGTAATACAACTGACATGCAATAATGGTGCACTTCCAAATTGATTTGAACTTGAATTTAAAATGTTTTTTGTCTTGCAGAATGGGCTGGAGATTCCTGTGAGGAGTATTCAGTGCCTGCAGTTGACGTTACGTCGAGAGCCGTGTTCCTGGACGTACTGCAGCTCCCCGAGACGGAGCTGAGCCTGCCATGAGTGGCCCAGTCCTCTCCCGTCTGCAATTACAGGATCCTGCAGAGAGAAAACTGCAGGAGTATTGAGGGCACCATCCCTCACCACCGGATACGATAACTCAGTCACATGATCAGAATGCCAGTGGACCACCTTCCGAAGCAGATATTGTTCGGCTAGCTGCATTCGGGGCGCCAATCTGCAGGAGGGCATAAACAAATTCTAAAAGACCATTGAAGGCATCACTAAAGTGTTGCGGGTTCAACAGTCACTCCCTTGAGGCTGCTGCTGCAAATGTCTCTGCCTGGTGACAACATTGTCATGAAGGGCCGAGAAACAACTGGTGAAACATCAGAGGAGACACATGGCAGTGGCTGCACATGCTCAAACAGCTCAGCTCTTTGTTTGCCCTGGCTGTAGCAGACAGTGCGTATCCAGCATCCGATTATACCTGTATAATCCAAAATCTCACCAGCAGTAGTGGATGTCATCTTCGGTCACGAAGGACAACCTGAGGCAGAGGAGGAGTCCTCTATCAACTAACATGCAGTAGTTTATTGTTCATAAATCAAAAAATGCCATTTCAAGATTTCGACCGCTGGATTCAATGAGTAGATGGTTAAGTTTGAGTCACTGTTTCACCAGGAAGTATCTATGGGCTCGAATTAGCACCATAAGTAACTACTTCAAAAGTGTTGCAGAGACGCAGGTGTGCAGCACATTGCAATCTCTGTGTGAGAAACTGTCAGGACGGGCTCCCGACTGCGCTCACACCAAGGTGCACGGCAACTGGGTTTTAGTGAGACCATCCATTTTACGTAATTTTTGCACGAGATAAGAAAGCAGGAAGTTTCTTTCTGACATTTCTTTGTAAAATAGTTTGGTTAACCAAGTGACTGCAAGGCAGCCAACCTGTTTGTGGGGTGTCTGTATAATTGCAGATTGAAGCGTACTATCCTTGTCATTCCTGACGAACTGTTGATTGGCATCTGCTGCAATATTTGATTGTTTCTAACTTTTGCCCTTCTTAAAATATTGTAGCTTTGTATCTGTTAGATAATGCTGTGAAAATACAGATTACATTTTAAACCTGATTAATAAGAGCTTTTATCTCAAGATCATTCTGGCAGGCAGTGGGTATTGCAGGTTTCTATTTTATTAACATTAAGTGTTTTGCTTTATTATAACTTACTGTGTTGAGTTTGGGGGTTTTCAGTTCTTTTACTTGTGACTTAATAGTTGACCTGAGCTGAGGAGCTTTTGTGATATCTGTGTGGTCCTTGTTGTTGTTTTCTGTTTGCTGCATTTCCCTGGGAGAGTGGAGCTGCGTCTCTAGCCACTTCTTACAGCTGTGATCTGAAATAAAGCCAAGGGTTACTTGTATTTTCAACGCACCGGTGTCTTGGGTTTCATTGAAGGGAAATTGTGACAATCAACCTTGGCCTCAGTGGCAAGATGTTACATGTATACTGTGTGTGCGTGTGTGTGTGCGTATGTATATATATATGCGTGGTGGTTAGCGCTGCTGCCTCACAGTTCCAGGGGCCCCGGGTTCAAGTCCCAGCTTTGGGGTGCCTGTCTGTGTGGAGTTTGCATGTTCTCCCCATGTCCATGCGGGTTTCCTCCAGGGACTCTGGTTTCCTCCCACCATCCAAAGACATGCAGGTTAAGTTAATTGGCTTCTCTAAATTGCCCTGTAGGTATTTGTGTGCATGTGTGTGTTGCCCAGTGATGGCCTAGTGTCTTATATACAAATTAAGAGACCATCTGCATTTTTAAATCAGCATGTCTACATGTATGGCAGCCATTCCATTCCATTCATATTTTAATTTTAATTTGGGAGAAATGTTGTCAGTAGTTTATAGAATAAAACAAAAATGTTCATTTTACCCAAACACATACCTATATATAGTAAAACCAGAGAAACTGATAATTTTGCAGGTCTCTTAATTTTTTCCAGAGCTGTATGGGTAGTTTTTTTCTTTCCTAGAAGCAAAAAGCAATTCTAATTTCACTGTTTTGATTAAAACCTGCGTTTAACTAAACATGAACATGGTCCACTGGTCTGACTGTTCTGCCTCAAAATTTAAAAACATTGATCATTTTAAGAATAATTGTCAACACAGAATTATATTTATAAGAATGATATTCCTCAAGTATATACATGACATTTTTAAATAGTTATAATAGGTTTGTGCGCAAAGAGGTCCCGTGGTCTGACACCACAATGTGATTTTAAAACGTGCATTTACTTGTACACCATTGAGTCATTCTCAAGCAAGAGTCTATGACCCCGTTCACACTTATTAGGCCGGCTTTTTTTTTAGAGACCCCGTTCAAATTTGCGGGTTTAGGAGGCCTAAGTGCGTCACATATGCGGGCGAAAAGGCGGCCTAAACGAAAGGCATGCCGGGAATAAATAAATCTGCTCAAACAAACCAGTGACGCATGCTCAGGCTCAGGCGCATGCGATATATTTATAATCACAACTATATTGTAACAACTCGAACCCCGTTCTCCCGCAGCGCTATATATGCTATTGTTCGGTTCTATATTTTATTTGAAAGTAATCATAACCCTTTGCAACCGAAGCTTTGTAAAATAATTTAAAATGTGCTGGTTCAATGGCGAATCTAATTCATATATTTCCCTTTTCAAATGTCTATCTTCGGTTCTGCAAGTCTAAAAGTGCTGTTATACAATTCAACCCGAAAACGAATCACATTTAGTAGGACATCTACATTAAATCACAAGAAACCGTATGCATTACTTATCAATAGCCTCGGATTTATAATCTGAAAACGTATTACACACATAGACGCGCACACAGTGCATGTTACAGCAGTACTTCAGTGTGTGTCCAGTGCAGTCCAAGCTGCTGCTCAGTGTCTCTTCTGAGTTCCGCGGGAAAACGTGCGACCTTTTCTCTGGGCTCCACTGCGTTTGTTGTCATTTTTAAAGTCTGATCTTTGCATTTTAATTTCCCTTTTAACTTGGTCGGGCGAGTGATTGATACCCATCGAAAGCAGCCTCTGTGACGCGTCTACAGTCATATCCTCAGGCTGCAGCGCTGCGCTCCCTGCGGTTTCTGTCCTCATTGTAAACCGCGCTTTCATTTCTGCATCGGCCCAGTTGTCTCCTCTAACGCCGGCATTTGTGATTGCACTGCTCAGCTCAATATAACTGCATTTCGGATTGGATAGTAAACAGCTGGTCTCGTATTAAAATGGACTGATTTGAATGGAAACCTGCTTCGGTTAAATTTATATCGTTTTAATGCAAAATTCGGATAATTTATAAAGTTACCTGGTCCCGTTCACAATTTCACAATGCAATTTCCACATGTAAATATAATGCATGCGGTTATATTTCAGACTTAATTCATACTAGTACAAGAACAAACAATAGCAAGTTTACCAGCTACACACTTTTATTTTAATTGACCAAGTAGTTTGAACTGTTTACATCATTATAACTCATTACTTAGCCTATACTTTTTTTAATATATATAAGATGAGAGCTAGCGAAATGTATCGGTACATTTAGGCTATAGATCGATATGACATTCAAACAATATAGAGACAATACCGTTTGCCTTGTGAAGTCGTTTAAGCTTTTTTAGTGGCTGTGTTTATTCTGCGGTGGCGAGACGCGGCGTCTCTTTTGACTCAGACAGACACTAGCTGTGTCCGAAACCGCCCCCTATCCACTACATACTGCAATATTTCGGGTGTCCGCCATTTTGTAGTGTGTCCAAATTCATTCCCTACATCTCGTTCCCTACATTTGTTCACTCATTCTTACCCACAATGCAATCTGATTTCGAGGGTACATACGATGCACACTGCCCGACCCCTATTTCCCATAATCCAACTCGGAGCCGGCGCCAGAATGTATGTGTATGTGTATATATACACTCACCTAAAGGATTATTAGGAACACCTGTTCAATTTCTCATTAATGCAATTATCTAACCAACCAATCACATGGCAGTTGCTTCAATGCATTTAGGGGTGTGGTCCTGGTCAAGACAATCTCCTGAACTCCAAACTGAATGTCTGAATGGGAAAGAAAGGTGATTTAAGCAATTTTGAGCGTGGCATGGTTGTTGGTGCCAGATGGGCCGGTCTGAGTATTTCACAATCTGCTCAGTTACTGGGATTTTCACGCACAACCATTTCTAGGGTTTACAAAGAATGGTGTGAAAAGGGAAAAACATCCAGTATGCGGCAGTCCTGTGGGCGAAAATGCCTTGTTGATGCTAGTGGTCAGAGGAGAATGGGCCGACTGATTCAAGCTGATAGAAGAGCAACTTTGACTGAAATAACCACTCGTTACAACCGAGGTATGCAGCAAAGCATTTGTGAAGCCACAACACGTACAACCTTGAGGCGGATGGGCTACAACAGCAGAAGACCCCACCGGATACCACTCATCTCCACTACAAATAGGAAAAAGAGGCTACAATTTGCACAAGCTCACCAAAATTGGATAGTTGAAGACTGGAAAAATGTTGCCTGGTCTGATGAGTCTCGATTTCTGTTGAGACATTCAGATGGTAGAGTCAGAATTTGGCGTAAACAGAATGAGAACATGGATCCATCATTCCTTGTTACCACTGTGCAGGCTGGTGGTGGTGGTGTAATGGTGTGGGGGATGTTTTCTTGGCACACTTTAGGCCCCTTAGTGCCAATTGGGCATCGTTTAAATGCCACGGCCTACCTGAGCATTGTTTCTGACCATGTCCATCCCTTTATGACCACCATGTATCCATCCTCTGATGGCTACTTCCAGCAGGATAATGCACCATGTCACAAAGGTCGAATCATTTCAAATTGGTTTCTTGAACATGACAATGAGTTCACTGTACTAAACTGGCCCCCACAGTCACCAGATCTCAACCCAATAGAGCATCTTTGGGATGTGGTAGAACGGGAGTTTCGTGCCCTGGATGTGCATCCCACAAATCTCCATCAACTGCAAGATGCTATCCTATCAACATGGGCCAACATTTCTAAAGAATGCTTTCAGCACCTTGTTGAATCAATGCCACGTAGAATTAAGGCAGTTCTGAAGGCGAAAGGGGGTCAAACACAGTATTAGTATGGTGTTCCTATTAATCCTTTAGGTGAGTGTATAAACTATATAAAGATTACAGAGATGATAAAATTCATGAAAACACACAGGTGAAATGTTCAAATGTCTGCGACAGCTCCCTAGTGCTCTCTGACGTAGGGAATTTACGTCAGCGTCTGAAATCGCTCGCTCATTTCGCTCACTCACTGCTGAAATGTAGTGCAGTCACTGCCATTCACTGTATAGGAAATAGTGAATGAGTGAACAAGTGGGCCACTTCAGACACAGCAACTGAGTCTCTGGGGGCGGGGCTTGAGTTGCGTCACCACTGACGCTTTCCACCCGGCCCAGAGCCCGGCACGTTCATATTCACAGTTAGGTCGCCTTTAGGCCGGGTCAAATGATTTAGGCTGGGTCAAAAAGCCAAAGGCCGCCTTCAATCTATGACCCCATTCACATTTGAGTTAAGGTAAATCTCGTGAATGGGGTCTCTCCCTCACTTTGGCTTGTGTGTTCTATCAATTGGTCCCGGACCATCTCGTCTTGGAGCGCCCCAAACTTACATGAACTGGGTAACCCCCTAAAGTTAGTGACGTAAATTTGCACAGACTCGCCTGGGAGTCGGAGAAGCTTTGTGAAGTAGCAAAGTGGCCGTTCAGGAGCGCCACACACATGTCGTAGGTGTCTGCTGTTCCCAAAGTCCCGAGCACACACTGGCCTTCCGTTCCCAGGCAGTGGAATAGCAGGGCCCTTTACCGTGCAGGTAAGTTTCAAAGAACTGTAACCAGCGAACCCATGGCATCGGTGGGTCGCCTGGTAATGTGAGGAGAGGAGGTGGTGGGATAGAGAAATCAGCCATCCTTGTCACCAATATTGTGTTTAAAGTTGTGGTAAATGTTGTGTAAGGAGTGACAACTCCGAGACAGCTGTTTCCAGTAAAACATGTAACGATTTAATCTCAAAAGCCGAAATCCTCGCACAGTAGACAGAAATAAATGACGTATCATAACAGCACTGTACATCAGACATAACTACTTAATACCCACACTGTAGAACTGTGTGTTACTGTAACTCACAGCAGCTCTGTAACTCAGTGTGCAGACATGACACAGGTCCTTCCTCAATGAGGAAGTATAGAGGACATCGCTGGAGCAAGTGGTGTGGCCAGAGGGGGAGTTCTTTTATCGTATCAAAATACTTATCTAGCATTGCCCTGTATATCCATCCATTACATCATTTGGTGTGAAACCTTTTAAATGGGAATGCAAAAAAGTATACCTTTGTAATCATTAAACTATGAAAACCAATGAGAAAAGAGTCCAGTGAATTAAAATGGAATCCTTGAGAATCACAGCAAGGCTCCAAAATGGCCTAACATGATGAGAGGTCCTTTGGTTTGACAGATATGTCCACTGGTGTGACACCATTTTCATGTCACTCCAGAAGACAGCTTTCAAACCAGTGGACATGCTCTTATAATAAACAAGTGTAAATCATGTTTTAAAGTATTACCAATTGAATATCAGGATGAACATTTTAAGTGATGTGGGGTACATTTTATGCAAACTCATAATCTAAAACAAGAGGTGTAAGGAAAGAAAGAGAAACCTAAATGTCATTATCGATCTGATGGGAGGTTCAGTGAAGAAGATGGTGGACATGCACGTTCTTGGTGGGAATGACCTGCAAACTCCCAGGGAGCTGTATGAGTTCTTGGTGAATACAAATCCACAAAACATCACATTCAAATAGATTGAAGAGTAAGACATCAACATCATGGATGAAAAGCTTCCCCTAGTTGTTCATCCAGTCACTGGGACACTCAAAACTCACCAAGTGCTGTTCTCACCAGGAGAGATATCCCATAGAGATGCGAGTTGTTTTTCCACTTATCCACAGACGTACTCCTGTCACTAACCAGTCAAGCTGGTGTGATGCAATGCCTCCCACACTCAGCATCTCAACCCCAGGCAAAGGTTAATGATCCATGTGAGGATGAGGAGGAGCAGGAGAAACGCACAGATGGAAAACTTATGATAGTGAAATATGATGATAAACCTTATGTCGGCCAAATCACTCAAATTCATGGAGGGGAGATCGAGGTGAACTGCATGGTGCAAAGAGGTGACAGAAATGCATCCACCTGGCAGCAGAAACCTGACTATTTATTATACCCACCAGGAGATCATCAGCATCATTTCTGAGCCAGAGCCCACCAACCATGCTGCCAAGCTTACAAAATATGACTGGATGCTTTTAAACCAGATTTAAAGCACAGACGACGTGCAAACTAGTTTGCAAAGTTGCAATAAAAAGTATGAATTCAAGCGTTTAGCTTAAGTTTCAATGAAATATCATCAATGCATTGTTGCTTAGTTATGTTCATTTTTATACAAACATTAGCAAATCATTCTTTGTAAAGCCTGTTAAACCTCAGGTTTCATAGAGTTGGCACATTTTTCAAGCTTGTGTTAAGTACATTTCAAGTTATTTTGTTGAATTATTACATTTTCAAGATTATATGGTGTTGTCACTCTTTTGAAAGTTTCATAAAATATATTTTTGAAATGGGATAATATCTGCTTCTTGTTTCTTCCTGTGGTGTGACATGGTATCCTTTGGGGTGAGGCTTATACAGTGAGGGAAAAAAGTATTTGATCCCCTGCTGATTTTGTACGTTTGCCCACAGACAAAGAAATGATCAGTCTATAATTTTAATGGTAGTTGTATTTTAACAGTGAGAGACAGAATAACAACAAAAAAATCCAGAAAAACGCATTTCAAAAAAGTTATACATTGATTTGCATGTTAATGAGGGAAATAAGTATTTGACTCCTTCGACTTAGTACTTGGTGGCAAAACCCTTGTTGGCAATCACAGAGGTCAGACGTTTCTTGTAGTTGGCCACCAGGTTTGCACACATCTCAGGAGGGATTTTGTCCCACTCCTCTTTGCAGATCCTCTCCAAGTCATTAAGTTTTCGAGGCTGACGTTTGGCAACTCGAACCTTCAGCTCCCTCCACAGATTTTCTATGGGATTAAGGTCTGGAGACTGCCTAGGCCACTCCAGGACCTTAATGTGCTTCTTCTTGAGCCACTCCTTTGTTGCCTTGGCTGTGTGTTTTGGGTCATTGTCATGCTGGAATACCCATCCACGACCCATTTTCAATGCCCTGGCTGAGGGAAGGAGGCTCTCACCCAAGATTTGACGGTACATGGCCCCGTCCATCGTCCCTTTGATGCAGTGCAGTTGTCCTGTCCCCTTAGCAGAAAAACACCCCCAATGCATAATGTTTCCACCTCCATGTTTGACGGTGGGGATGGTGTTCTTGGGGTCATTCCTCCTCCTCCAAACACGGCGAGTTGAGTTGATGCCAAAGAGCTCGATTTTGGTCTCATCTGACCACAACACTTTCACCCAGTTCTCCTCTGAATCATTCAGATGTTCATTGGCAAACTTCAGACGGGCCTGTACATGTGCTTTCTTGAGCAGGGGGACCTTGCGGGCGCTGCAGGATTTCAGTCCTTCACGGCGTAGTGTGTTACCAATTGTTTTCTTGGTGACTATGGTCCCAGCTGCCTTGTGATCATTAACAAGATCCTCCCGTGTAGTTCTGGGCTGATTCCTCACCGTTCTCATGATCATTGAAACTCCACGAGGTGAGATCTTGCGTGGAGCCCCAGACCGAGGGAGACTGACAGTTATTTTGTGTTTCTTCCATTTGCAAATAATCGCACCAACTGTTGTCACCTTCTCCTAATCTCAGCTCGTTACCTGTATAAAAGACACCTGGGAGCCAGAAATCTTGCTGATTGATAGGGGATCAAATACTTATTTCACTCATTAACATGTAAATCAATTTATAACTTTTTTGAAATGCGTATTTCTGGATTTTTTTGTTGTTATTCTGTCTCTCACTGTTAAAATACACCTACCATTAAAATTATAGACTGATCATTTATTTTTCAGTGGGCAAACGTACAAAATCAGCAGGGGATCAAATACTTTTTTCCCTCACTGTAAATGAGAGGGAAAAAGGTTGAGTCCAAAGTCCAAAAATATTAAAATAACTGTATAGTATGTGACAGGTAATGTCATTATACCACACAAGTACTGCATGGATGTTTAACAATTTGCAGAAAAATCGCAGCAAATCTTACTCAAAATATAATGGGAGACACCTGGGTTTCACTTTTATAAAAGCAAATTCTCTCTTGTTTCACTTGATAATCAAAATATAATCAAGGATCTAGAATCAAGAGTGGTCAAGGATGAAGATAAACTATTTTCTTTCAAAATTAGAATATTTTAAATGTTACAAATACATCTATTATGGTGTCACACTGCAGGACAAATTCAAGGCACCGATGCATTAAAAGGTTCATAAAATTGGACTGGAATGTTAAATCTGAGGTTATAACATATTACAACATACAACAGAGCTTCAGACTCAATGCAATGCAACTAATTGATTTTCATCCTCAAGATGTTTCCACTTGCTTCAATCTACAGCTTTTCTTTTCCACGTCTCTCTTGCAAAGAGATTTCATCTTCTATGTGGTCGTCTTCTAGGACTTTTTTAATGTGTTGGTATCTATTCAATAACTTCCTTTGTCCATCTTTGATCTGTTATTCTTGCACTGTGTCTAGCCACAAAGCAATTTAAAACATAACATGGTGGCATAGGAGACAACAGTTTGCGTTTGAATTACCAATTCCACAAATAGCCCTCCAGCATAAAACTATATTGTACTTTAAGAGGACCCTTTCTACTCAAATGATTTGGTGGTCTTTATTTTAAGCATCATCAAGCAAGCCTTGGAAAGCTAACATCTCTCATTAAAATACCAAACAGAAACAATAGTGTTACCAGTCTGGGTGTCTATTCCCAGTTGCAGAATTAGTTCCCCAGCTTGAAACTATTTGTAGCACTACTGTACCTTAGTGGTACTATTACTTTCACAAATTCTGTTCAGTTTAACAAATTGTAGAAAATGTGTATACATTATTTGTGTATACATTATTATTATTAAAGCTAATTATTATTTAAATCATGTTTTACATTACTTTCAATTAAAACAGAAGTTGCTGAAAGCCCAATAATAAGTATATTTCTGTGGACATCTTTATGGTAAGCCGTTATGACATTTAATCCATAGTGACTGATATCACAAATTCCAGCAATTGATATCACTAATACAATTTCTAATATCAAAAATACAATTGTCTGCCAAGAAAAAAAATTGTTAACAGTAAATGCACTGTACTTTCTGAATTATATTATATATAAACTATATAAATTATATGTATTTATTTATTCATCAATGGTTACTTAAAACAGGATGCTTTGTTACTTAAGTCAGAGAATATATCCTTTTGTTCTGTTACTCAATATGTATCAGTGGAGTTGAATATGGGCGCTCATACACTCACTCTATTATAGGTGGGCGTTTACTTGTGCAAGACTCCGCCCATTGAATGGTATCCCTATCTGATATATTAAACATTTTACATTATTTTATGCGTTTAAACCTCCAGAGCTGCACTGAAAAAGTATTTCAATTTTGTATTGAGAATTCTCAAGGGTATTTGTGAAGATAGGTGCTTGGTAAGTCCTTGTTTGTTTGTTATCAATTAAATTATTTCAAAGAGTTTGTGTGTGTTGCTTTATTTACAATCCACTAGGTTGTCTGTAAATATTAGAGTAGTATTCTGCTAAGTATCATATACATCCTTTTTTTTTTGCTACAAATTCAATTTTTTTAGTTATAGTTTTTTCCCCATGTTAACTAACTTTTTAAACCTCAAATTATATTAAATTAACTAGTACTGTTGTGCTGTTGCGCAGTTGTTTTATTTTAGTTGCGTGATTATGTTAATTATAAATTAGTCTTTGGTCTTTGGGCTTCATGACTTTTAAATTATGCCAGAAATTGATTTTGTAAATGTTACCACCAAATGTGTTCAAGGTGCTTTTCACTTAAAGCTGCAAGAATATTAAAGAGCACAAATCCAAAAGCAAGTTGCTTTCAGGTGGATTTATCGGTGTAAAACGTTCAACAAGGTCTTCACTTAAAATACTTGTATAAAGTGCACACAAATCATCTTAAATATATTATATTTGTATTGCAAAGGCATGCTGAAAATAACTTTTAATATCTGTTCATTCAATCATTTCTAAGAAGGCAAAATAGGAATAATGGAAGTATGAAGCATTGTATGCTGGATAATTTAATTTTGGTGTCATTATTTGGGGATTGTACATTCAACACTCCCTCTTCTCTTCAGCTCCAGATCTATGATCTCCTGGAAACATCCCACTGACTCGCTGAGAAGTGTAATCATGTTCATGAGCTGAAAACCCTGAGCAAAATAACCTTTCAACAAGAAGGCTCATTTTATAACGCATTATTGCTATTATATCATCCTTTATGTGGATAATATTGTTTTAATACTGTTAAACCATTCATTGCTGCAACATGTTTGACCTCAACTTAAAAAAGATAATCTGTGTTCAAAAGGATTTCATATAGAAGTTTAGTTTGATAGTTGAATTGTTTAAGAAACCCTGGAAATATATTGGCAGTGTTTGGCTGGTTAGTTGATAATCTTTCAATTTCTCTGTAATGGTCCACTTGAGGGCCAACAGCTCCAATTTATAGGAGCTGTAATTCTGGTAATTTCACTCTGCAGGATGCAAGCTATGACTAGCATAAGCGATAACTCTTTCCTTCCCTTCCTGCACTTGAGACAAAACTGCCCCCAGCCCATTCAAGATGGCATCAGTATATAAATTAAAGGACTTAGAAAAGTCGGCATAGGCAAGAATAAGGGCACTTACCACTCTAGCTCGCAACTGCTCAAAAGCTGCCTGGCACTGCAGCATCGTAATGGGGTACTTTTCTTTAAGATCTTGGCAAAGGCAGGGATGAATCACCGATAAAATCCCCCAAAAAACAGAAAAGACCGCACCTGCCGCAGAGTCCTGGGAACAACCCAATTCTCTATGGCTGTGATCTTTTCTGGGTTAGTGGCCACCCACGCACTAACTCACCCTATGACCAAGGTATCCCATCTCCTTCTGCAGCAGACGGCACTTCCAGGGCTGCAACTTCAACCCATATTCATTAAGAGTCTGAAAGACCTGTTCTAGGTGAGACAAGTGTACATCAAAGTCAGGCGATTAAACTATAATATCATTAAAGTAAATCAACAAAGATTTATTCACCTGATCTGCTTGGTATCGTTGCATCAGCGGCCGTCGTTGGGGCACATCTATGGGGTAAATACAAAGATTTAGCAATTTAACAGGAACCTTACCCTGGCAAACCCATGCCACCGTCCACGCCACTTGCCACTCCTGCATGTCGTCCAATGCCTCGATCAGGACGCAGTGTTCAGCCCGGTGGGAAAACTCAGCAACATGGATCCACAGCACCATCTCACTACAAGGAGGGATCTGTACAGGGGCCTGACAAGTCAATCAAGCCGTCCCTAAAGCCACGGCTCGCCTGGCCTCCGTCTCCAACTGCCGGCACATTGCAAATGCCTGTTCCCAAGTCTCACTCCGTCCAGTTGCTCCCCGCAACTTAGCCCACTGAGTCATCTGGCCCTCAAACAGCTGCTTCCAAACAGGTCCAATCACGTTCATCCCCAGTATTCCTTCGATGGAGCTAATATTTCCATCAGCTACAATGACCACCCCCTTTTGCGGGACAATCACTCCCCCAATCTCTAAGCCTAAGAGGGCATAGTCGATATAGGGGATTGTAAACTGTTCGCGGCCCGCAATTTCAACCAGGCGATCTCATCACAGCCCCCCATAGCATGGGATCCCAAATATTTCTTAAAGAAGGTCTCACTAAATAAAGTCACTTGTGAGCCCGTGTCTAACACGCAAGGGAGGGAGAACCCTTTTACCATCACCTCAACCCCTGGGCAGTAACCGACTAAGTCGGGCTTACAAACAGTTGAGTTGACTCTCACCAGACCCCCACCCACATGGCCTACCGTGGTCAGGCATAGGAGTTTAATGCCGGCTTGCTACTTCGGCATACAGGGCAATGCAGACGCATATGCCCCCCTTGCCCACACTGAAGGCATATAGGCTGTCCTTGCCTCGTCCAACGAGGCTCCATACATGGCCAATATCGTCCATCTTCTACTCGACCGTCTCTATCCGACGTCCTCTGTTCTATGGCTTCCGCGGGACTGGGTCGACCCAACTCTGCTTTCAACAGATGGCCCAGCACCTGCACCTGTTGCTGCAGTTCTTCCCTCAATTCGGCCCTCAACGCGGCTCTCCACAAGGTGGGACTCACAAGGGGCTTTCGCTCAACTGGGGCCGAGGCCACAGCTTGAAAAACCACCTCCTCGCTTTCTCCCCATCCTTCCATCTCTAAGGCCCGTGCTTCCTTCCGCACCTGGTTAAAAGACATCCCTGGCTCTCGACGAACCAATCGTAGAAGCTCCTGCTTCAAAGGACCCACCAGCAGCCCCATGATGTACTGGTCCCGCAGTGTGTCCTCCTCCTGGGCCAACCCCCGTGGCTCCTTCTGGCGCCACCTGTAAAATAATTTGCGCAACCGTAAAGTGAAGGCCCCCAGAGTCTCTCCTTTGTACTGTTGGGTCTGAACAAATTGTGCACGCAGCCCAGCTGCCATGCATCAAGTAAAGAGCATCTAATGCTTCGAAAATCTGCCAACTGGTGGCCCTTTCCCCTGCCTCTAACGAAGATATCTCCCTCCTCGCAAGGCCTCTGCCTTTTGTTTCCCATTTAATTCTTGTGCTCTTAACATTGCCTGAACTTGTTCCTTCCATTCCCCATATTTTTCCCCTTTAAATGTGGGGATCCATGGGGCCCCCTTAAACCATGGCATCATAACTGTGCCCATCACCGGAGGAGCTACTTCCGGAGCTTGCAAAACCTGCCCGTTCATGTGTGGTGTCTGGGGTCCTGCCGATGCTATGCCAAAAATGTGTCACTGCCTACGGGGTGCTTAGGGATGACATGCTTTACGACCATGCCACCTCCTTTGTTTAATGAGAGAGGACCTCATTCACCCCTGTGAATTCTCTTCCCCGGACAGGCTCGACTGTACCTGAGAACATCACCACACAGAAGGCAAGTTTTGCAAAAAGTAATAATTTTTTTTTACTCAGCTAGAACAGGGCATGACAACTGTACTAGCACAAATACCAGAAGAAATTGGGATATTAAAGATAAAACCTATCATAAAACTGCCTTTAATAAAACCGGGCACTAAAACTACTAAAAACCCTACCCAAAAATAGTAAGTAATAAGTGTCTGCCTCCTTTAACACATCCAGCTTCCAAAGGCTTCCTTCATAATCCTTTTTCGGGGAGCTCTTCGCCGTTCTCCCTATCTTCCACTGCCTCTGCCGTCTCCTTCCCTCAAGCCCAGCGCCTTGTTTAGATGTCAGTTGAGTCTCCTGCTCCGTGAGCTCAGTAGTAGGTTGCACACCCGACTGAACGTGTCTCTGTGTTTAAATACTAACAAGAGAGATAGGGGTGCAAGTGAAGGCAATAAATGAGACAAAGTCCAGGTAAATCCATGTGGGAATGTGATCCGGCATCATGCGCTTTCCAATACAGGCAATCAATCAATAAATAACCTAATAACCAATAAACCACAAATAAACAAACAATAAGGAATTAAAGGAATGTACTTATTAAGTGAAAATAAATCATAATGAATAAATAAATAAAAAGTGATCATTGCCCATCACATATTATCTCAATGATTCAAACCTAAAAACAATCCAAATATTCGGACCAGTGCAGAGATCTGTTTCAGGAAAGAGCAAACAGTCACCCAAATACATTCCCAACACAAATAACTATTAAAACAAATACCATCATGTGGATGTATAATGAAAACAAATACAATAACCACCCATATGAACAGCACTCCAAATGAGATTAATCAAATAAGAAACCAAAGCAAATCAATATAAAATAAACCAACCCACCATGGTCAGAGTGTGCTGCTCCTTCCTGATCGGCGCACAGCTCAATAGCCTGTGAACAGTATATACTTAAATTATGACAATACAAACTCATTTCAATTAGGAATATAAAATCTGTTGCTCTTTAATCTGAATTGCTCAAACTTCCCTAGCATTTACCCTTCTGTCTGTCCCCATTTAAAGGACAAAAAGTAAGTGCTTTCTGTCTTCCCTTGCAAGTCCATATCAGTAATTGATAATTGTGTACAGCTGTCCCAGTGCTAATTCAGCACTTGAGTTCAGGGTCCATCACAATAGTGTGAGCAGATTAGAGAAGTGAAACGTGTTGCTACAGACTATTCAAAATTAAACATTATGGTACTCAGAGACAGTACCTAGGCTAGTGAATCCCAAATCCCTCATTTAAAGTGCGAGAACATGCACAAAACTAGCAGCCTGCTGAGAATTAACGTCCCAGACCCCGGCAGAAGCAAATCCTCACGTGTGATGCTGCAATAAATAATGCAAAGATGGTTTAAATATAACCCCCCAATAAAATATAATCAATAAAAATAAAAATTAATGCAGATACACGCTCTGTTGCATCCCCTCTATTAAACTGTCCTAAACGTTCATTCTTTACAATTGCATTCACTGCAGCTTATGCATATTTCCGTGATGGATTTCAAAAGGATTAAGATACGTGGGTCCTGTAATTAATTTAAAGTTACTTTTCTTGTATACTGTACACTCACCTAAAGGATTATTAGGAACACCATACTAATACTGTGTTTGACCCCCTTTCGCCTTCAGAACTGCCTTAATTCTACGTGGCATTGATTCAACAAGGTGCTGAAAGCATTCTTTAGAAATGTTGGCCCATATTGATAGGATAGCATCTTGCAGTTGATGGAGATTTGTGGGATGCACATCCAGGGCACGAAGCTCCCGTTCCACCACATCCCAAAGATGCTCTATTGGGTTGAGATCTGGTGACTGTGGGGGCCAGTTTAGTACAGTGAACTCAATGTCATGTTCAAGAAACCAATTTGAAATGATTCGACCTTTGTGACATGGTGCATTATCCTGCTGGAAGTAGCCATCAGAGGATGGGTACATGGTGGTCATAAAGGGATGGACATGGTCAGAAACAATGCTCAGGTAGGCCGTGGCATTTAAACGATGCCCAATTGGCACTAAGGGGCCTAAAGTGTGCCAAGAAAACATCCCCCACACCATTACACCACCACCACCAGCCTGCACAGTGGTAACAAGGCATGATGGATCCATGTTCTCATTCTGTTTACGCCAAATTCTGACTCTACCATCTGAATGTCTCAACAGAAATCGAGACTCATCAGACCAGGCAACATTTTTCCAGTCTTCAACTGTCCAATTTTGGTGAGCTTGTGCAAATTGGAGCCTCTTTTTCCTATTTTTAGTGGAGATGAGTGGTACCCGGTGGGGTCTTCTGCTGTTGTAGCCCATCCGCCTCAAGGTTGTACGTGTTGTGGCTTCACAAATGCTTTGCTGCATACCTCGGTTGTAACGAGTGGTTATTTCAGTCAAAGTTGCTCTTCTATCAGCTTGAATCAGTCGGCCCATTCTCCTCTGACCACTAGCATCATTTTCGCCCACAGGACTGCCGCATACTGGATGTTTTTCCCTTTTCACACCATTCTTTGTAAACCCTAGAAATGGTTGTGCGTGAAAATCCCAGTAACTGAGCAGATTGTGAAATACTCAGACCGGCTCGTCTGGCACCAACAACCATGCCCGCTCAAAATTGCTTAAATCACCTTTCTTTCCCATTCAGACATTCAGTTTGGAGTTCAGGAGATTGTCTTGACCAGGACCACATCCCTAAATGCATTGAAGCAACTGCCATGTGATTGGTTGGTTAGATAATTGCATTAATGAGAAATTGAACAGGTGTTCCTAATAATCCTTTAGGTGAGTGTATGTATACACAAAAATTCATACATAGACCTACATACACATCTATAACATTTCAACAATACATTCGCCACTTCCCAATTTTAAAGAAAAACATTCGACCCTATTTTCTTACATTACAAGAATTTAAAATGAAAATAGGTCTAAATGAAAAGACGCCAAATATCTGATTAAAATCAAGCCAGAATCAATAGGGAAGCACGAACAAACAAAAAATAATTAGGTTAATGTTAACCATCACTTTATATGTTTATGAAGATTTTAATACCAACATTAAATTAAAGTAAAATATAATATAAAACATAAAATTCAGCTCCTCCAACACTCCACATTCTACGTCATGTTGCAGATTCACCTGCTGGTGGAAAGACATTGTTGGCCCCCCTCATATTACACCTGGCCCCAGCCATGCCCCCCCAGTTGAAAAGACCACCACTGTTTCTTTCAGCACAGTGTTAATTTTGCAATCAGACCTTTGGTATAGATAAGAAGGACACAGGTTAGTACTCCTGTGTTTGGAGAACAATGGAAGCAAACTTGTCAGAGAGAGATACAGGAAGAGAAAAAGTGAGAGTGAGAGGAGGAGGAGAGAAAGGAACATCATTGGCCATTGTGCCATTATGGAGGTAACTGGCCAGTGTGGGGGTAATGTCACATAATGTATTTACAAGCACAAATATTTTTTCTGTGTCTATGTTTATTTCCACTATGTGGTGCTTTGTGTGCTTAATTGCTCATTTATTAATTTATCTACTTTAATATCTCCGCTATCGCATAATACTTACTATGATTTCTATACTAAACTGTCATTTATTTGAGCAGGATTTATCCTTTCTAGGAGTTTTGGTTATATTTTATTTATTCCCATTGTGCATTTTTACATGTCACTTCCAGGTTTATCGTCTGAATGAAAGGATTTATTTCATTATTTCACGTTGTGACTAAGGGCGACACTCTAGAACACTTCACTGCGTCAGTGAAGGCCACGAGGATCAGACGGTAAAGTTGCTTGCGGAAGTCGGCCAGCAAGAAATGTCAAATGTTCTACTAAGGGAAGAACCACGTCTGAAACGGTCGCATTTGAGTGAGGAAGCAGCCAATTGGCAAGTAAAGGCTGAACAAGCAAGCACTTAAGTTGGTGTCTTGGAATTAGCGCAAGTACTCAAGTACTTGTGAACTGCTGCTGAAGTTTCAATTGCCCTGGCATTTTCATCATGTTCATTCTAAAAGACAGCAGTGGACATTTTCCATTCATTGGATGGCTTAGTAAGAAACTACATAGATAAGTGAATGTACATATGGTGTTAAAATAGAATAAAATGTTCTGAGTCTCACATTTAAGTATTTTTGCATATTTCATAATTCCAAGTGTGTTGATATTTACACTTTCCAAGGTTGTATTATATTTTTGCTGTTTGACAGTTCTATAGTTCATTGTAATTTACATTGTTGTGTTACATAAGAGTCTAGCTAAAGTAATTGTTTACACTAGAACTAGAAATTGCCTTTTGAATATCACATTACATAGTACAACACAGATTTAAAATGTTAGACACAAGTGAAAATACAGTGTTGTCCACTAAAGAAGTCAGTCATGCAGACCCTACTGCACAAGAAGTTGGCAATGCAGAGCAGGCCATCCCACTAAGGCAAGCTGATACAGGTGAGCAAGTTGAAGTGGCTGCACAAGTACAACAATCTCAGGTGGGCACAGATAACACGCAGCTCTCTGACATTAGAAGAAGCCAGTGTACACGCACGTTCACTGAAAGAGGTAAAGCACTGCAAGGCGTTAAATTAAATTATCTTAAAAATGATTTTGAATGGTTGTATAGAAGGTGGAAGTATCACATAAATGGTTTGAAAAGATCCATTAAGAATAATGATGATGCAGATTTGATTATTGAGGTTGTGAGCACCATCAATGCCACTCAATCCGAGGTTGACCACATTTATGATTAAATAAGATGCATCACAAGTCCTGAACCTGAAATCCGGAGGAAAAATGACACATGCTCTGCAATCACTAGCACTGCAAATTAAAAGGCTCAACGGTTTCTCAATTAAGATCCTGAAGACATATGCTGGCCTGATTCAGAGTCAGTGTTTGAAACCACTGTGTCTAACAGCATCTCAGAAACCTCCAGTAAGTCAAGGTCTGTTTCCAAGATGTCCAGACAATCTTCCCATGAGTCACTGCAGAAAAGGCAACAGGCAGCTGCTGAAGTGGCAGCCACACAAGAGGTGATTAAAATAATGAAGATACATCATCGATATGAAGAGGAAATTAGGAAACTCGAGGCAGAGGATAAAAGGTTAGCAGCTGAGGAAGAAGCTCAAGAAAGAGAAATGGAAGCAGAGAATGCAAGAAAAAATAGCTAAATTTATATCAGAAGGCACCATAAGAAAAATGATGTTGGAAGAGAAGAAGAAAGAAGTGGAGCATTGGAGGAACTGAAAAGGCACAATGCAGCACAAGCAAGGCTACAGGTTTATGCTGAAAGCATCAAAGGTGATGAGGAAGAACAGATTTCGTAAGCAGTGTTGAGTCAGTCATGCCCTATGTTCAAGGTTTACAAGCTCTAAATGACTGCGTCAAAAATCAAAGGATAGCAGCCAAATTACCAGAGTGGTTGAGTTCATGTTGGAACAGAGCAGTCACAAAGTTCCAAGATGAATGCAAAAGATTCCCTGATTTCAGATACTTTGTTGAATTTCTCATCAAATAAATCAGAATTGCATGCAACCCCATCACCTCACTGCATGCAATAAAGCCAATAGAACAAGAAAGATCTAAGCAAACTGATCAAGATTATTTTAAGTCTCAACGGAACCACAACTTAAGTGCCAAGACATTCATTACTGGTTCTATTGAGAAGACTAGCATCATGTGGATCTTTATCTTCAGAAGAGACATGGCCACACTGTTCATAAGTGTCGCAAGGTTATAGAGAAACCAGTTGACAAAAAAGAGTGACGTTTGTACAGTTGGAGAAGTTATGCTTTGGCTGCCTTAAGACTGGTCATAACTCCAAAAGCTGAACCTCCAGAAGTGTGTGTGATAAATGTGAAAGGCATCACCCAACATGCCTACATCAAGATTGGGAGAAAAAACATCAAGAACAAAGATTTAGAAACAATCAAGGGCAGTCAAAGGTAAATCAAGGACCTGCAGAAAGAATGTCTGAATCAGCAGACGCAAGAGTCCGAGCAAGTGACTTCCAATAGAGTTGTCATCCCAGTATGTCTCAACATTAGCCGAACAAAAGAAAGAGATTCTAGTGTACACCCTGCTCAACACCCAGAGCGACACTACCTTCATCCTAAAGGACATAGCTGAAACACTTAATATTAAGAAAGAACCAGTTAAACTCAAGATTTCGACAATAACCTCTAAAACAAAGATTGTTTCCAGCCACAAACTGAACAGACTCCAAGTAAGAGGCATCAAGTCTGAAATGAAAATCAAACTCCTAATAACCTATACCAGAGACTACATACCTGCCAATGATCCCATATACCCACATATAAGACCGCAAAAAAATTTGCCCCATCTGGAACATCTGGCAGATGAAATGACTCCTGAACTTGACTGGTGAAGTCAAATAAATGACCACTCCAGTAGAGATACTGAAAGTCTTTGAGTCATATTTTTTTAAAGGAATAGTGGAGAAGTGTCTATGTCACAAGAAGACCTACAGTTTTTGACAAAGTTAAAAGAAAGCGTCAAGCAAATGCCAGACGGACACGATGAGAGACCAGTCTTGCCAAATAACAAAGCTTGTGCAGAACATCAACTCAGATGCCTAGAGAAACATCTGAAGAAAGATGAGCATTACTACAAGGACTACATGGCTTTCATGAAGGACATAATAGCAAAAGGTGACATTGAAGGGTTCCAGAGATGGAGATAAGCAATCAGCCAGCATGGCATATCCCTCACCATGGGGTTTACCACCCCCAGAAGCCAGGCAAGATTCGTGTAGTCTTTGATTGCTCTGCACAATTTCAGAATACTTTCCTGAATGAGCATCTACTGACTGGGCCTGACCTCACAAATACCCTTGTGGGAGTCTTGTGTCGTTTCCAGAAAGGGCAAGTGACCATAATGTGTGATGTAGAGCGTATGTTCCACCAGTTTCATGTTGCTCCAAGAAGAAGAAGAGGGAAGAAGGCAACATGGAAGCCCCACCATCAGTGTTTCGCATGAAGGTTCATCTGTTCAGGGTTGCCTCCTCTCCTGGATGTGCTAACTTTGGGCTCAAGCACCTTGCAGCACAAGGTGAAGTTCATACAACGTAATTTTTATGTTGACGATAGCTTGGCTGATACATAACATAACATATACATATACATAACATATTCAGCTATATGAGCTACACCATTTTTCTGATGTCAGTGTGTCCGGCTATGGAGTATGTTTTTTGTGGACAAAAAAGCAGAGGCTATCCAGCTTGTGAAGGAAGCCAGGGATCTCTGCAATACCAGGAAGCTCCACTTGCACAAATTAATCACCAATAGCAAGAAGGTGATCACCACGATCCCAAAGGAGGAATGTGCTGAAGGTGCAACTGACTTTGATCTGGCCCTTGGAGAACCTAAGATAGAAAGGGCGCTCGGGGTCCAATGGTGTGCAGCTTCAGATGAGTTCCATTTCAGAGTATTAGTAAAGGAAAATCCTTTCACTAGAAGAGGAGTGCTATCTACAGTGGCTTCCATTTTTGATCCTCTTGGATGTGTTGCTCCCTTCATTTTAGTTGGGAAAATGACACTACAAAGGATGTGTCAAGACAAGATAGGCTGGGACGAACCACTTCCTGATGACCTAAGACTGCATTGGGAAGCTTGGCTTTGAGACCTCCATAACCTGTCTTCGGTAAAGATACTGCGTTGTTATGTATCAGCGACATTCAAAGATATTCAGCTATATGAGCTACACCATTTTTCTGATGTCAGCGTGTCCGGCTATGGAGTATGTTCATACCTCAGAACTGTGACTAAGTCTGGAGAAGTTTATTGCAGGCTTGTTATGGGTAAAGCAAGAGTTGCCCCAACAAAGGTAACAACAATCCCAAGACTGGAACTCTCGGCTGCAGTTGTGGCCACAAGAACTGGGGATCTGCTCAAGAGAGAACTAGAATTGGGCAGTATCTGTGAATACTACTGGATCAACTCCAAGATTGTTCTTGGTTACATTAACAATGATGCAAGGTGGTTCCATGTATTTGTAGCCAACCAAAAACAGCAGATCAGGTCAAGCACTGAGCCTAGTCAATGGAGAAATGTTGCCTCAGAACGCAAAGGGACTTGTACAGTCGAACAGGTGGGAGATATTGATGATAGAGACCCGGAACTCAAAAGGGCACAGGTTCACACAATCCAAGGAAAAGGAGAACAGGTCTCTGTCAGATCACCTGCAAAGGTTTTCGGATTTGGAAGAGGGTGGTGAAAGCCATAGCAAGACTCAAACGTTGTGCAAAGCATGCGAAAGGTCTGAAAGAAAGATCCAATGAAGCCATGACACTTGAAGAAAGAAAGGATGCTGAACAGTTCATAATTAGTATAGTCTAAGAAGAAGTATTCAGTGATGAAATCAAGTCTCTAAAACAAAGGAAAGAAGTTAATCCAAACCTGTTCACCAAGTTGTATAAATTAAGTCCATTTGTCGATGACCATGATATCCTATGGGTGGGAGGAAGATTGACACAGGCGGCTCTCCATCCCCATGTCAAACACCCAGCCATCCTTCCAAAAGGGCATCATGTATCTTGTCTACTCATAAAGCACTTCCATGAAAAGGTGCAACATCAAGGTCGTGGCATGACCATCAATGAAATTCGCTCCAACGGCATTTGGATCCTGGGATGCAGTAGTGAAGTGTCATCCCTCATTTACAAATGCGTTAAGTGTAGGAAGTTAAGAAAATGCAATCAAGAACAAAGGATGGCCGACCTACCACCAGAAAGAATGGAAACTACCCCTCCATTTACCTACAGTGGTACGGATTGCTTCGGACCGTTTTATGTTAAAGATGGTAGGAAAGAGCTGAAGAGATACAGGCTCCTGTTTACCTGCATGTGTTTGAGAGCTGTCCACCTTGAGGTACTAGATGACCTTAGTACTGATGCGTTCCTTAACACGCTGCATTGCTTTATTTCCATACGTGGAAGTCAACTCCATAGTGACCAAGGTACCACCAAGGTGCAAAGAAAGAGTTCCTGGAATTGATGAAGGGAATAGGATAAGAACATGTGAAGAGGTGGGCTGTAGCTTTGTCATGAACCCGCCTGCTTCCAGTCACATGGGAGGTGTCTGGGAGAGACAGATTCGGACTGTGAGGAGTGTTCTAACATCCATCCTAGACCAGTCTTCCAGGAGACTAGACAGTTCCTCATTAAGAACATTCATTTAGTAAGCAATGGCGATTGTGAATAGTCGACCATTAACCTCGGAGTATATCAATGATCCATCGGGACCAGAACCATTAACGCCGAATCATATATTAACAATGAAATCCACTATCATTGCACCACCACCTGAAGATTTTGTAAGAGAGGATCTTTATCTTCAGAAGAGATGGAAAAAAGTTCAATTCTTGGCAAATGAGTTCTGGACCAGGTAGAGGAGGGAGTATCTGTTGAACTTGCAACAGAAAAGTAAATGGAATAAGAGCAGACGAAACGCCAAGATAAACGACATTGTTCTGCTCCAAGAAGACTTCGCACCAAGGAATCAGTGGAAGCTAGAAGTGGTAGGAGTCTTCCCAGGAACTGACAGCAGGGTCAGAAAACGTAAACTTCTTGTTAGTGACACAACACTAGATAACAAAGGAGCATGCACAAGTACTATCTAGAAAGACCCGTACACAAAACAGTGGTGTTACTTTTATAGTTTGAAAAGAATAATTGATCTGTAATTGCTTAATGTGTACAAATGCTCTACACTTTTATAGGTTCATGTTGAGATACTTGTATTAATATTTTTGGTTCCATTATGAATCATACATTGTGTGATGGTGGGAGTGTATTTACAAGCACAAAGATTTTTGTGTCTATGTTTATTTCTGCTTGTGTGCTTACTTGCTCATTTATTTCATAGTTAATTTATCTATTTTAGTATCTCCATTATTGCATAATACTTGCTATGATTTCTATACTAAACTGTCATTTAATTGAGCAGGATGTATCCTTTCTAGGAATTTTTTATTTATTCCCATTGTGCATTTTTACATGTCACTTCCGGGTTTATCGCCTGAATGAAAGGATTTAACAATGTTATCCTCGCAATGCTTAAAGTGTTTTCTCTACTAATATAAGCCATCCAACTAAGAAAGCTTGAGATACAAACCTCTCTCTTAGCTCACAAGCAGGCAAAAGTGTTCTACAATGTTGATGTAGGTGTTGATGTCGATGGCCGAGGTTGGTGTAGCCTATGCATTAAACATCTGTGAGAAAGGAACCTCAGCCTTCGCATTGTGACTAAGGGCGGCACACAATAGGTGCAGCTATGAGCCACAGTGGGGTCCTCCACCGCCATGCCACCCTGGGGCCATACAACACTGCACATCTCCTCCACTTCCTGAACACCCTATAGAACAATCTTTTTCAGCCAGAGCACAGAGGGCCAGGAGATCCTGAGCAGCACAAGCTTGTTCTTATTTGGACAATGTGAGTTTCCAACGGGCTGCTCCAGTCCAAGACGCACCAAGGCTCTGCATGATATTAAGAGACCTTCCCCCGAGGCGCCCCTATAAGGTGGAATAGGCTACATGTCCTGTTTGGTGAACATGGCTAAAGAACAGAGCCCTGAGTCTCTAATCGAGCTTGGTTGCAACACAAACCAGCAGGGTAGGGGGTCCTCCAGGACCATATATATATAAAATGCAGTGTGTGTGTTATATAACAGTTAGGCCTATGTTTATTTGAATCACTTCATGGGAAGAAATTACAACAGTTAATGAACTCAGCTCTAAGATAGTCATTTTTGTTCATATTTATACAATCATGTAAAATAACTTTCTTGACTTTCTTAAATATATTTACAAATATTACAGGGAATTATCATCCCTGCATTCTCAGATTGAGTATCTATCTAATCTTAGAAACATTCTGCGAAATTATCCCAGTTGAAATAATCTATGCTGGAGTAGTACAAAAGATGTGAAATTGTTACATGCAGTTGGAAAGTGCAGGCTATTTCTCAAAAATAGAGCAACTTGTTACAATTAAGGTGAGAATCAATACATATAAAATGAGAGCAGCAGTAGGGAGGTGAATAGGTGCACGTAAAGAAAACGCAGTTGAGTTTTGAGTGTGTCTCTCTACATATCCTAATTTGTGACCAGTCTGATTCTTAGTTCTGTACAGAATATTATTAAATTGTATTTATTGCTACAGAATTATAATCAAACATACAAACAAAAGTGCAAAATAGAGTGGAATAGAAATGGGCAGCTATTCCTGTAGCTTTATATCCATGCCTTTAAAACATCATTGACACATTGACCTGGATTCAATAGCAATTTCAACCAATTTAGAAAACAATTGATTCAATTATGTGACCAAGAAGTAGAGGTGAAATGAAAATGAGAAGGCCCTGCAGCAGAATGCATTACCCTGGATGCTAACTTCAACATGTTATATTCTTTTTTGTATTATTTATTTTAGAAGTGCCAATTGATTGTCCCCTTTTATGTTGCAATTTTGAACTGTGGATTGCTATATAACTAAGCTCTCAACTGTAACCAATTCTTTAGCACCAGTGTGAGATTGGCACAGACATTTCAAGCTGCACTTTCAAAGTTATTTCTTCAGAATTTTTTTTTAATCGTGCATTTTTCTATAACCTATTTATACAGTGAGGGAAAACGGTATTTGATCCCCTGGTGATTTTGAACATTTGCCCACTGACAAAGAAATGATCAGTCTATCATTTTAATGGTAGGTGTATTTTAACAGTGAGAGACAGAATAACAACAAAAAAATCCAGAAAAACACATTTCAAAAAAGTTATAAATTGATTTGCATGTAAATGAGGGAAATAAGTATTTGATCCCCTATCAATCAGCAAGATTTCTGGCTCCCAGGTGTCTTTTATACAGGTAACGAGCTGAGATTAGGAGCACTCTCTTAAACTCTTAAAGGGAGTGCTCCTAATCTCAGCTCGTTACCTGTATAAAAGACACCTGTCCACAGAAGCAATCAATCAATCAGATTCCAAACTCTCCACCATGGCCAAGACCAAAGGCAACAAAGGAGTGGCTCAAGAAGAAGCACATTAAGGTCCTGGAGTGGCCTAGCCAGCCTCCAGACCTTAATCCCATAGAAAATCTGTGGAGGGAGCTGAAGGTTCGAGTTGCCAAACGTCAGCCTCGAAACCTTAATGACTTGGAGAGGATCTGCAAAGAGGAGTGGGACAAAATCCCTCCTGAGATGTGTGCAAACCTGGTGGCCAACTACAAGAAACGTCTGACCTCTGTGATTGCCAATAAGGGTTTTGCCACCAAGTACTAAGTCGAAGGGGTCAAATACTTATTTCACTCATTAACATGCAAATCAATTTATAACTTTTTTGAAATGCATTTTTCTGGATTTTTTTGTTGTTATTCTGTCTCTCACTGTTAAAATACACCCACCATTAAAATTATAGACTGATAATTTCTTTGTCAGTGGGCAAACGTACAAAATCAGCAGGGGATCAAATACTTTTTTCCCTCACTGTATATTTTATTATAGAGTGACACTGGTTTTCATCACAAACTCTACAAATGTAATTGCTCATTTAAACATTCTCTTTAACACATATTTAGTTTCTTATTGCTAATTATGCAAACTGTGATCCAATTTAAAACATTTTGTTTCACTCTAACTGTTCTTTATCATTTTCTAATTATGTTGTCCTGTTTATACATGGTTGGAATTAGCATATTTGGGGTTGGGTGTTTGTCTTTGTCTTGAATTTGGAGACAGGTTCTGGGCTATTCTGTTTCTGTATTTTTCTGTTGCCATTCAGCATTAAAAGATAATATAGAAGACCAATTTTGATTTGATTTGTGTACAAGCTGACATTTAATTTAAATACAAAATCGTGATTACTTTTAAAACGTTTTTGTCAACTCATTCAGTCACAATATACTGAAGGTTTCTCCAAAATTGTTGTTCCTGGGGAAATTCTGCTCCCAGGAAAGGAGAAGTGTGATTAATGTATGTTCTTTTTTTTTCACATAAATGATTAGCTTAAGTTTATTTGGAGATAAAAACATGTTAGGTAAGAATTTTCACTGTGATGAAAAGCTTTTGAATAGTTACTGAACACACATCAGTGTCTGAATTTGTGTGTAAAAAAATAAAAAAGTCTTGAATCAATGTGTCAGACTGGACAATTGTATGTGAATGTAACAACTAGCAAAAAAGTAGATGAAAATCAAAGACTACGACCATCTGAGGATGTGTTTTAGATCTGTATTTTCTTTTTTAGAAAAGCCGACTGCAATCAGAATACCCTGCTGTGTTAGCAATCACAGCTACACATACTTTAGTCTATGCAATTTTGGCAAATCTCTCTTGTTGGCCATTCAGTGCTAGTATTGCCAATGTTGTAGTAATAATAATAATGATAATAATAAATAGTTATTTATATAGCACTTATCAAGCTCAAAGCACAAAGTGTTGCACAATCAATAAAAAACAACCATAGTTAAAACAAGGATATATAAGGAAATAAAAGGATATTTAAAAAAAAAAACCGATGCAATCAGGAAAGTACATACAAAATGTAAAACAATAAAGCTAATGAAAATAGTCGAGGAGAACAAATGCACTAGATACAAACATTAAAACAATTAAAACTTACAATAAAACTATTTTTAAAAAATGTTAATAACTGTTTCATATGTTTGAAAATGCAAGTGCATAAAAATGAGTTAAAAACATGGACCAACTTTTCAACCTAGATTTAGGAACGGCTGAAAATGTATGAGGATCTCAGTGTTTTTTTAGTCTTATAGGGACATAGCATCTCAGCAATGTAGGAAGGCGCCATACCATGGAATGCTTTGTATGTGATTAGTAAATTTCTTTATTAAATTCTAAAATTTACCGGCACCCAGTGTATAGAGGCTAATCCTGGGGTAATGTGAGGAAGTGTTGGTCCCAGTCAGTAATCTTGCAGCAAAATTTTGGACAATCTGGAGCTGGGCCAATGTATGGTGATTTAGGCCTGAAAATAAGGCATTACAGTAATCGAGATGTGAAGAAATAAAAGCATTCATAATTTTCTCTGTATCTCCAAAAGTAAAACAGATCTAACTTTAGCAATGTTTCTAAGTTGGTAACTAACCAGTTTTATAATATGATTTTCAAAATTTCAATTGGAGTCTAAGATCACTCCAAATTTCTGAAAACTGGTTTAATGTTAGGGGCTAGCAACCCAAGGATTCACTTGAAGTTGTCTGGAGATCTTCTCAGGGCTGATAACGAGAACTTTTGTTTTGTCTGAGTTCAGCTGAAGAAAATTATAGCACATCCAGTTTTTTATATCTGCAATAAAGTCATGTAAAATAGCAACTTTGCTAAAGTCATTAGGTTTGACTGAGAGGTTAAGCTGAGTTTCATTCGGATAACAATAAAAAAATAATATTATGCTGTCGAATGATGTGACCCAATAGTAGCATGTATAGTGAAAACAAGGCCCCAGTATCGAGCCTTGAGGCACACCACACGAAAGTATGGCTGTGGATGATACATCAGTGCCATCCCAGAGATCTAAGTCTAAGTCTATGAAGCAGGATGGAATGATCTATTGTATCGAATGCTGCGCTTAAATCAAGCAACACCAGAACAGAGCTATCTCCAGCGTCTGCACTCATCAGGAGGTCATGACCTCCTGTTTCTGTACTATGATATTATCGAAAACCTGACTGAAATATTTCAAAAATATTGTTTTCTACTGCTGACAGGAGTTGTTTTGATACCACTTTTTCTAAGATTTTAGAGCTGAAGGGGAGCTTTGAGATAGGTCTAAAGATGTTTAAGAAAGTTGGATACAGGGAGGGTTTCTTTAGTAAAGGCTGAGCACTAGCTGTCTTAAAGTAATCAGCAACACATCCAGTGCAAAGAGAGCTATTACTGTGATTGAAGTCGGGGCCAATGGACTCAATAACTTATTTTAGGAGTCTAGTGGGTATAATATCTAGGGGACTGAAGGAGGGTTTCATATGATGCACTGTGTCTAAAGAGCTCCTGCATAGAAATTGGCATAAAGGAATGTGGTAAACTTAGACTAAGTAAGATGTGGTAAGATGCTCTTCTTCATCCTTAGTCTCTTATTAATCTCAAGTCATAGGATTGGTATTGCATTTCAGTCACAACCAGGGCAATGTCGGGATGAGCACATCAATTGCACAACCCGATCTTCATCCCGATGGCTGTAATTGGTCTTCCTGATGTTGCAAAATACAGGCTTCACTCTCAAGTTCTTAATTTGCCTCAAGAATACTGAGCAGAACAATGTGATAGCTCTGTTTTGTGCACCAGGACAAACACTACATGTCCTTTTGAGTATTTAACTCATTTTCATTGGCTCTTTTTTTTAAATAAAAAGTCTGTTTCTTTCCTTCGCTATGACCAGAGCAGATTACTTTTCACACAGTGTGCAGAAATCGCTTGAGATTGCCAGGTGAATGTTCAGCTGCTGCACCATCTGATAATGGCCGCTAGAGGGAGGCTTTTCCACTCTTTTTGGCTGTAAACGCTTCTCTCTCTCTCTCTCTCTCTCTCTCTCTCTCTCTCTCTCTCTCTCTCTCTCTCTCTCTCTCTCTCTCTCTCTCTCTCTCTCTCTCTAATGGGACACATAAGTTTTGCGGAGAGCTGCGATGCTCTCATTGCGGAGGATAACGGGATCTGGACAGAAGCAGGGAGTGCAATCCTGTGCTGAGCAGTGACTGAAGCCGGGACCTGCGACAGACAGACAGACAGACAGCGCCACCGAGAAGGTGAGATTGATTGACAGGTTGATTGACAGATCGACTGTTCTACTGTCTCGAGTTATTGCAAATAGCGAACAAGTTAGTAGCTAATTAAGATAATCATAAAACATAATAATTTAAACGAAAACACATGGTTTAATACTTGTAATTTGTACTGCATGTATTTGTTTCTATAATAAAAATAATAATAATAATAATAATAATAATAACAATAATAATACGACCATATAGCATCCTACTCACTATGCAAAATCATCTTTATCGCTATACCTATCCTATCATATTATTTGTATATTGCTTTTTGTTTGTTTTGGTAATCCTAATTCTTTGGCGCGTGTATGTTGAATCCAAAGTATTTATTCATAATTCTTGCCAGTTAATTATAATTAGTCACAAATTAAATTACATTTCAAATTCAAATTGAAGTTCAAATAAAATGCATTTCACCCTGCATACAGAACGTCTAACCGGCCACTGGGGTTTGCGAACAACTTTACGAATGGCTTCAATTAGTCACTTTTACATAAACATAAAGTTGGAAGACGTTTAGGTCTATGAAATGTAACCCACCTTTTCCATGGTTCGGTGCTAAATGTGTGCTATATAGCCATGTACAACCAAACATTTATATCATAAAGCTCAATGCATTATTACTGATACTGACTGCAATACGCATTAAAAGATACCAATCAATCAATCAATGGTTACACTATTGGCATTGCAGTCTGTTTTCAAGGTAGGCTATATACAATATAGACAAACTATATGAAAAATATATAGAAAAAATGCAGTTTCTTGTAGCAAACCGGTTGTATTTTGCCATGGTTATTCATAAACATACCTGTAAATAAATGACACAAGCATAGTCGCACTCATGTCGTTAAAAACGTAGAACCGAATGTCTAATAGTTTTAAAAGCAGGTAACACTTGCTTTTGCCAGCACTAATACAATAGTATAGTTTATTTAAATTGTAGTGTATGTTTATGTGTTTTACTGACTCTATTTGCTGCAAAATGCCAATTACATTTATGCGCCACTGGGTTTAGTAGGAAGTCCTCAATATGAATAGGCTATGGCTATATTGCATATTTGGTATATTGGTATAGGCAAGGAAATACACTGCTGCGTATAACTGACATATTACGGAGACAGAATATAAAATTCCAAAGGGCCCGTGTGTGTATATGCCAAATATGTTTTATTATATTATACACATATTATGCTTTGATAAAAGCCCTGTTTTCAGTTTTTGCAACGAAATAGAACATAATTAAATGGTAAAAATATAATCAGTGTTTCCCCCTATTGTTGTCTCCCAAGGTTTGTTTACCCCCAAACCTTAAATTGAACCCTTCATTAAAGTAATATTTTGCTTACATTTGACTTTTTAAATTGTGTAACTGATACAAAGGTGTTTATTTAATGAATGTCTTTACAATTTATACTTTAAAAATCTACTGTTTAATATTATTACAAGTCTCTAGAAAAGTACAAGTTAAATTAAGGGTTCAATTAAGTAATTGAGAGCTTGGCTGGAACAAAAACAGCAGGGTAGGGGGTCCTCCAGGAGCAGGGTTGAGAACCACTGCCCTAACATACACCAATGCAATATACTAGGCATGATGCCTATATGTTTGATGGAAATGTTCCAAAAATAATTACATTACATTAATACAATGTTATACTGTTAAACCTTGTACTCACAATCTAGATATATGCAATATATTTTTAAATCATAAATCTTTCTTTCCAATGTACTTTTTTTGTTTGTTTTGTAACTATGCAACATATAGAGCAGCTTAAATCATCAATTTCAATACTCAATTAATCAATTAAGCAACTCACCCAAGGGAATTCTTGAAATCTGCAGTTATTCACATGATTGCTCCAATGGTTTCTAAATGAATTAATTTACCAAACCACCTGCTTCATTGTTTTGAATGAAATATTTTCAGGTGTTTATAAGTTGGTGATCAAAGGGTGACCTCCAAAACCTGCTGGATAGGGGCTCTCCACGACCAGGGTTGGACACCACTGATATAGGTTTAAACAATCAAGCTATCACTGCAGATTGAAGGAGCTATTTGTTAAAAAATGATATAGACATGGACCTTATTTAAAGCTTTTAATAGTATTGTACAATGGCAAAAGCTAATTGAATTATTAAGGAAGCACTCCTGAATTCTCATTGATTTGACTGCCCAAGTCAAATGTCGACACAGTCTATTTGTGTGTGTGTGTGTCTATATATATATATATATATATATATATATATATATATATATATATATAGTCATAATGTGACAAGGACACATTTGTTAATTTTCCATTGGTCTTTTATATATTAAAACCAGGGCCATTTCTGGGCGATATCTGCAGTAAGAGCTGGGGTGAGATTCAAGAAAGATTGAATTTGGTCCACCCCATCCATTAATAATTCTTGCTTCCAGGTTTTTAGGCAGTACTTGATATAACTTCTTACAAAGCCCTGCATGCCTTGCTTTCAACTACAGTTATCAGCTTTGCTTCCCTGTGGCAGATTTGTAAACGAAGGAAAACATTTACATCCTCACACTGTTGTCTGTGATCGTTGTCTTGTTTTTTTCAGTAGACGTTGATATTTATTTTATAAATTTAATAAAATAAATAAATAAAAATTAAAAACTCTGAATGACCCCCAGTGTTTATACATTAGGAATAGTGGTTAAAAATGACTTTGTAGGTAAATATATGAACACATACTGAGCTAAGGGTGACTCAACAATCTGAATATATCTTTATAGGAGTAATTACAACCATTCATTTGTATGACCACCATTGAAAGCTGTTTCCGTTAGGCTGTCCATCTGGTGGGAAGGCAAAGGAATCCAACTGCATACTTGCCAACCTCACTGGTAATGTGTCACATGCCATGTGAACAAAAGACCCTGCATACAAATTAATTGAACTGCTTCACAACAGTCATGTTCAGTGGCTTTTAGCTAGTATGCCTCCCCATGGATGTAAGTTCTATTCTGAAGCATACAACTTGCCTATAATGGACAAGATTGCAAATATTATCATTTCCTGTGACATATCATCTTCTGCATATTCACGTGATGCATCTCATAAGCGTATAATTGCCTGTGGTGTGAATACCCAGATGGCAGTGTGACTCCAGATTGAATTAATTCAGTTTGGCAAGTGTGGATCTGATTTTGTATAGTCCTTTTGGGGGGTTTCATTCCAGCCAAGCTTGTAATTATGTATTGGAACCAGTAATTATCTTAATGAATCCAGATTAACATGATCTTGCAGTCACCTGTACAACCTGAGGGACCTGAGGGACCAGGATCAGGGCTGGTTTGTTTCACAGGCTGGTTTGTTTCACAGGCTTAATTTGAAAAGGAAGGATGTTTGATTTGCGTTCATCACTCAGATATAACTGACACAGTTCACCTCAGTTTGTGACATATATATGAATTTATTTGTTGTTTAAAACAAATGTACATTCATCTTACGTGGGCAGTAGAGAGCTCAGCAGCCATTGATTCAATCTCTCAGAAAAGCAAATCACCATCCTAGTATCCTGCAGTAGCCTGTTAAAGAAGAATAAAAAGCTGACCTGCATTAAAATGCATAAAGTATAGTCTAAATGCTATGAATAAAAAAAACATCCTTTTAAAAAAAAACTTAATTTCTACAGCCTCTGCACTGCATGTGTCATTTAGTTTAATTAGATTTCTGTGGAGGAAACGGTCTGTATTTTCTCTCATTTGTCATGACTTACGTACTGATAGCATGAGACGCTTCAAAGCAGATACAGTGTCCTTCGCTGCATTGGTTGCATGCATAAACATGTTTCTCTGAAAAGCTCTTCACTGCTCAATATAAGCCAAAGAGGATACTCAGTCAGGCCTATCAATTAGCATAAGTTAAAACAAATTAGGAAGGAAAGTCTGACACCATTAGAGCTGATTAGGAAACTTAAGAGAGTATGCTGTGGGACTCTGCTTATTTAAATGTACTACCAACTGGCCCCCAAATCCCAGGGGTACATTGAGATGGATCATGTGTGTGGTGTCCAACAGCACAAATACACTGATAAGCATCATCAAGTTAAGGAAGTGGAATCTGTTCGTTAAACTGAGAATTATTGCAGTGTGGAAAGAGCGTTAAGATACATATTGAACATTATTAAGAGTCCTGCCATTAAAGTGAGACCCACTGATTTAGAGATGATACACATAGGACACAACACCCAGCACAGTTTTGATCAGAAAGCAAAACAACCCCTGGTCATCTAGCTGAGTGTATCTCGACCATCTCTAGTCACATAACTGGTCATAGTGAACAGTCATCTGCTCTTCATTCCAAACAAGCTCTCAATTATGGATGGGAACCAGTTATTCATTTATTAGTCAAGTTTAATGTTTAATGTTTTAAAGAGGAACATTTCTAAAACCGACAAATTGGTGTTCTACAGTGCCAAGGTTCACTGGTTCATAGTCTTGTAATAAGCCGTGAGTCTTATTATTCAGTCTTCCTGAGTGACTGAATAAGACACTTGTGGAAACCCATTTGCTAAAAGCAAATTCCACAACTTCTATCCTATCTGGCATGACTTTTCTGTTTGCCCAGTGGAAACCCACCATCAATTATGATGTAGATGCCGCAGGCAAAAAAGAAGAAAAATAAATTCTTAAGATTTGAAATGAAGATCAATCGATTCTTCCCCCATGGCTATGAAATTCTATCAGCCATCCTGTTTATTGAAATCCTCTATTGAATGGACATTGCTTAACTCTTCAGGGAGATGCCAATAGCTTTCTGTGGAGTTTTATTTATTTATTTATTTATGTCCATTAAGCACCCTAACCCCTGGAAAACAAACAATACCAGTTGAGGTTCAAGAGATTGATGCAGCCTCATTCCACATAAAAGCATGATGTTTTGGGATGTACAAGTTCTTTGTTCCATGTTTCTGCACAAGCTAAGTGCAAGGTCGGAAATCTTTTTCTTCAGTCAGGTGAATTTCTCCACTGTGCACCTCCCTCGCATGGCCATTCATAAGCTGTTCCAGTTAGATAGGCATTTTATTCTTCTAGGCCCTCAACAGAATCGGGCAGGACATTGATGGTAGATACGAGAAATAGGAAAAAACTAAAACTAAATAAAAACTCACACAGATGACTGAGTCATCTCCTTGGCTGCCTCGGGCCCACTCGACGTTGTAATTTGCCTCACTCTTATTCACAGACCAGTCTTTATGTCTGTTTACATTTGAGTGATAAGCAAACTGCAGGGAATGACTCAGACTTCTCATGGGGAAAAATCATTCAGGTGCAGTGAACTGAGCAGTTGTTTCTGCTGTTTGACAGGCTGATGGACGATTTAGGAAGAGAGTCCAGGCTCTGTCCAAGCCTCTGACGCCACCTTCAGCCTGTGTTCAGAAATGCAGTGTTAAAGTCACCCAGACTCCAAAAAAAAGACACTCCATTCTTCTTTTACCCTCACAAGTACATTATATTATATAGTCCTAATGTAGGTATTTTAAATCAAAGTATGGTATGAAAGTGCAGGGTGGCATGACATTTTATTAATTTGTCCATTATTGTTTATTTGTATGCTCTGATACAGAGTATTTAAAAATTACAATTAAAATGGTGTATGAAAATCTGAGTTACAATTACAGTGATATTCTGTTGAATTACAATTATGCTGTAGAATGAGAATGATGTGTAAAAAGGTATATTGTAATGGTCACTGAGCAAACAGCTTGCAGAGGATTATGTTTCATCTAATTGTGAAATCTTAAGCATGACAATAGCGTAATTGGACTGTAACTGAAATTAACTGTAAATAATAAATTATACAACTGAGATGAGCCCCGGGTTTTGTTATAACTGGGAAAATGAAAGACTGACAAAAACAAAAAAACACTTGGGTATTCTAATGTAGCCAGCCCAGATTCTTCTCCGGTCTGTGCGCTGGAGCTGAGTTATAATGTTGTGATTATAGAGCACTGTGGCACTTTGGGTTCATTAAGGCTAAAGTGCTTCTGGGAAACATCAGATGAGTACAGAAAGTGAGAAGCATTTGGCGTACCAATCTGCCAGGACACAGGTACACTCATTACAGCCAGCAGGATGAAGCACTGATTGCAGGGTTTGTCGTTTACCGGGTGTACATGGATGATTTTGAGAACAAAGGAACGGAAACATTTCTAGCAGGCACCGAATGACAGGACAAAGAACGGAGAGTCATTCTTATTGTAATATACATCTCGACAGCAATTACCTTTTTACATACTGGTTGAGAAGAGCTTATACAGCTAAGATTACACCCTATTATTCTACTCAACTCCCACTCTGATCTGGGTGAGGTAGAAAGACTCAGGCGCTGATACAATGTGCTGCTAGGGCATTGGTAAGCAATACTGGGACAAAGGCATACATTAAACTGGCACCATTCAGTATTGCTTATGCCTGCTCTGCCACAGGATTTGGAAAGATGATGCTGTTCCACTGCCAAGCCACCTCCATCCCCATCTCTGTCATGGTAATGAGTGGTACAGCCATGCTAGTGCTGGCAATCAGCGTGTGGGCACAGGGCTACTTTGTTTCGTAAATGTAGTTCTACTGTGCCTCCCCCTCTCATTTCCTCACATTCGCTACAGATCAATGACTATCTAACCAGGTTTTAGAAGGAAAACTAAACAGAAGGACCTATGTTAAAATGCAATCAAAGAAAAATCAGTAGGTGACCTTTATACTGACTGCAGAAACTTCAAATAGAGATATTAACAAAATTACATGTTTGCAAAGAAAAAAACTAAATTTTAGGGTGGGCCTAATCAAATTAGGTGGGCCTAGGCCTGCCACACCATCTAGTTTAATGATCATTGATATATGTTAGTAAGCACTAAGCTAATAATTATCATTTAATAATTTCAACAGAATGGGAGCAAATGTGAGGTTGCACTTCTAGATATCGTTCCAAATTATGGGTGGCTATCAAATATAAGAACATACGAAAGTTTACAAACAAGAGGAGGCCATTCGACACATCATGCTCGTTTGGGTCACTTAGTTATTAATGGACACCAAGGATAACGTCCAGTCTATATAATACATTAATGAATGAATGAATGATCATCATAATATATATACAGGATAATATTGAACACAGTAGAGAAATAGTAATTTCCCACTTTCCTCATAGAGGTTTTGGGTATTGCTGACACACAAAGGAGTGTAAGGCAGATTTAGCTACAAGTATCTCATTGATCTTGAAATCTAGAGAATACATTTTATAGTGAATCATCATTTATCAATGATATCCCTCGCCTATTGACTCCATTCACTAGCTCATCTACCTCCTAGTGAAAAAGCAATTGAAAACCCATAAGCACAGGGCTCCCTTTACTGTCACTGCATTTAATTTCTGTCTCCACTTCATTATTGTATGTTGAATGACAGTCATTTTAATAATTATTTTTCTAGGGCTGTGACATTTATGACCCATTGAACATGGCCTTTCTCTTTTCTATCTTTGATAAATTGGCACAGAACTGATGTGTTATTGTTAAAACCCATGGTAATTACAGTAGATATGACAAAGAAATATCATAATTAAAACCTATTCACATGAACCTTTTGCAACATTTTCCTTAAGGATGATGTATGTATTGGAGACAGATGATATTGCCCTGACCTTATTCCCTGGACTGGTCCTTTTAAATCAAAATACTCTCAAATATAAAATATACAAATATGTCTATCTAACATAATTGTCTATCTGGTGGAAGAAATGAGTAAATCAAACCTGTTTATAGTTTCTTTCCACTGTGATCAAATACTGAATATCACCTTCTTATTCTGGGAATGATCAATGTAACACATCAAGAGCCCTTTTAAGGATCTAAAGTTGTTATGTAGGCTTCAGACATAAAAAGCACATTTCAAGGATCTCTGTGCCCATGCCTAAGACATGTTTTAGTCACCCATAACCACCATTTGGTTATTTTGGAGACTTGCATTGCACTCTTCCAGGAAGTGAGTTTAACACTTCATGATCAAAACCTCACATTTGCTGGTACCAGGTGAACTTAAAGCTGGTTAATCTTTCCAGATTTGACTTAATTAAATACCTTAATGTTTGGCTTTACCTATAAATGCCAGTAATGTAGAATGGCCATTTTCAAAACATATTCTGAGATGATGTTATAAGCGTTTGATGTGTTGATTACTTTCAATTTTATTTACTTATTCTCCAGATCAGGTTGCAAAATTTTTAACTTTAATCTATACACATACATAATTTCAGATGGCTAGGAAGACTTAAACAACATGATTTATGGTGGAGGTGTCTTGGGGCTGGAAATTTAAAATACATATATACACACTCACCTAAAGGATTATTAGGAACACCATACTAATACTGTGTTTGACCCCCTTTCGCCTTCAGAAGTGCCTTAATTCTACGTGGCATTGATTCAACAAGGTGCTGAAAGCATTCTTTAGAAATGTTGGCCCATATTGATAGGATAGCATCTTGCAGTTGATGGAGAATTGTGGGATGCACATCCAGGGCACGAAGCTCCCGTTCCACCACATCCCAAAGATGCTCTATTGGGTTGAGATCTGGTGACTGTGGGGGCCAGTTTAGTACAGTGAACTCATTGTCATGTTCAAGAAACCAATTTGAAATGATTCGACCTTTGTGACATGGTGCATTATCCTGCTGGAAGTAGCCATCAGAGGATGGGTACATGGTGGTCATAAAGGGATGGACATGGTCAGAAACAATGCTCAGGTAGGCCGTGGCATTTAAACGATGCCCAATTGGCACTAAGGGGCCTAAAGTGTGCCAAGAAAACATCCCCCACACCATTACACCACCACCACCAGCCTGCACAGTGGTAACAAGGCATGATGGATCCATGTTCTCATTCTGTTTACGCCAAATTCTGACTCTACCATCTGAATGTCTCAACAGAAATCGAGACTCATCAGACCAGGCAACATTTTTCCAGTCTTCAACTGTCCAATTTTGGTGAGCTTGTGGAAATTGTAGCCTCTTTTTCCTATTTGTAGTGGAGATGAGTGGTACCCGGTGGGGTCTTCTGCTGTTGTAGCCCATCCGCCTCAAGGTTGTACGTGTTGTGGCTTCACAAATGCTTTGCTGCATACCTCGGTTGTAACGAGTGGTTATTTCAGTCAAAGTTGCTCTTCTATCAGCTTGAATCAGTCGGCCCATTCTCCTCTGACCTCGAGCATCAACAAGGCATTTTCGCCCACAGGACTGCCGCATACTGGATGTTTTTCCCTTTTCACACCATTCTTTGTAAACCCTAGAAATGGTTGTGCGTGAAAATCCCAGTAACTGAGCAGATTGTGAAATACTCCGACCGGCCCGTCTGGCACCAACAACCATGCCACGCTCAAAATTGCTTAAATCACCTTTCTTTCCCATTCAGACATTCAGTTTGGAGTTCAGGAGATTGTCTTGACCAGGACCACACCCCTAAATGCATTGAAGCAACTGCCATGTGATTGGTTGGTTAGATAATTGCATTAATGAGAAATTGAACAGGTGTTCCTAATAATCCTTTAGGTGAGTGTATATATATATATATATAAAGAAAATAAATGCAAGGCCACCCCTGCACTATTATACCCATCACTCATTTTGACTTTTGCATCTTGAAATTGTGCAGATTTCCCCACCTTTGCTGGGATGGAGGGCAGTGGCAGTGGCTGGTGGCCGGGAGTGGTGCCCTCCATTGGCACAGTGGAGAACAGCAGCCGGCGTGTGTTCGAGGTGGCGCTACAGAATAGCTCTTCCAATAGCAGCTCCCAGTTTGCGGGTGTGGAGCTCCTGCAGTCCTTCAAGCCCCTGATCATCCCCTCCTACGCCTTGGTGGTGCTGGTGGGCATCTTCGGCAACTACCTGCTGCTGTACGTCATCTGTCGCACCCGCAAGATGCACAACGTCACCAACTTCTTCATTGGGAACCTGGCCTTCTCTGACATGCTGATGTGCGCCACCTGTGTGCCCTTCACCCTGGCCTACGCCTTCAACCCACGCGGCTGGGTGTTTGGCCGCTTCATGTGCTACCTGGTGTTCCTCATCCAGCCCGTGACCGTCTATGTGTCCGTGTTCACACTCACCGCCATTGCTGTCGACAGGTACGGACACAGCTTAATCTGAAAAATTGAAACTGTTGGTTTTACCCAGAGTTAATATTTGACCAACTTCAGGCCTCTATGAGACAGAACAGGATTTTAAAGCTGCCTTTAAACAAGAAACAAACAATAAAACTAAGCATGTCACCTTTCCTGAATAGAACAGTTTTGTTCAATGACTTTGTACAGCAATAATAAAGAACAGATGTTTGTAACCTACTTGTACTGTTTAGCATTCATTTGTATAATTTATTTTGTGTTTGTATACAGTTGTAAATATGCCAGTCGCTATTTATCTTTATTCATTATGAGCTAAATATCAAATGGTCAATTACACACTCGATCAAATCAGCTGCTTTTCCAGTCCAATTGGCAGCAGGCGTAAATGGCTGATCAGCATTGCCCATTTGCACACTAATTAGGTCCTAATATTGGTCTTTCAATTTAAAGGCATTTAGAAAAAATCCAGTCCTGTTGCTATGGAGTCATACAGTCCAGCTAATTATGAGATCTGGTTTGTTATAAACAAAAATCTATGTAATGTCAATACTATCTACCAGGGATTATAATGCTTTCTAGCATTCACATTCACAGTCTTCCTGATTCTGTCATCATTGTCATCTCCGGAACCACATGCTCTTGCAGAATCCATTACACCAAGTGAAGAGTAATAATGATTAGCCATCCATCCCAAGTAAATGGTATTATTAACTTGGTTAAATGATCTGTATTGTCTTTGCCATTTCACACTCTCTCTACGATCTCCTTCACAGGTACTACGCCACCGTGCACCCTCTGAAGAAGCGGATCTCAGTACCAGCCTGTACCTATGTGCTGGCGGGCATCTGGCTCCTCTCTTGCGGGCTGGTGGCACCCGCCATCGCCCACACCTACCATGTGGAGTTCCAGGAGGAGGGCTTCACCATCTGTGAGGAGTTCTGGATGGGCCAGGAACAAGAGCGGCTGGCCTATGCCTATAGCACCCTCATCATGACCTACATCCTGCCTCTTTCGGCCCTGAGCATCTCCTACCTGTGCATCTCTGTCAAGCTGCGAAACTGCGTGGTGCCCGGGCACCCCACACAGAGTCAGGCTGAGGCCCAGCGCGCCCGCAAGCGCAAGATCTTCCGGCTAGTGGCCCTGGTGGTGGCAGCCTTCGGGATCTGCTGGTTGCCCATCCACGTGTTCAACGTGCTGCGTGACATCGACATCAACCTGATCGACAAGCACTACTTCCTGCTCATCCAGCTGCTGTGCCACTGGTGCGCCATGAGCTCGGCCTGCTGCAACCCCTTCCTGTACGCCTGGCTGCATGACCGCTTTCGAGCAGAGCTGCGGAAGATGTTCGCCTGCCGTCGCCGCATCGGCATCCCCGCCAACAACTGCGCCACGGCCAGCGTGGTGCTCTAACCGGTCGCTGTGGAGGGCAGGGGAGCGACCCTGCTGTGCTCACTGCCTGAACAGAACCACTATCTCAAAGCTCTGTACCAGCGGGCCAGGCAATCGTTAACTGGAGTGGCTCTTCAAAGGCTTTTAAAACCAAGAGGGTGTAAAGAAAATCAGCTAATCACTTGCTAAAGGGTGGTGACATATTATTGTAAAAAAAAAAAAAAGAAACGAAACCATTGTAACACCCCAACCACAGATTTAGAGTCTTTAGGAAGTCTGGGCAGGAATGTGCTGTCATGCACAAAAGCCATGGGTGTCATAAGAGAGATAATTTAGCCTCAAGGTCAGTGGCTATATGTGAAGTCATGCTCCACCAGTCTGTACCAAAATCTACATCAAGAATGAAACGCCTTGTCAACCACAGGGTGCACCCCCAGGTATCTCCCTACTGCAGAGACAGTGGGCAATGCTAAACTTTCAGAGCATCGTGTGAGCCGATGCCAACCAAGTGCACAGGACGTGCAATCAGATCCTGCACTAGGTGTTGATAATTCAACAAGCTAAACATGTTGACAGTTCCATAATCATGAAGAATATATGAAGGTCCCAAAAAAGACCAGTTCTTCATGTAAAGACCATCACTGTTGTAACAACTCATTTAAGACATTTGACAGATAATGTATATTTGTAGTTCTTTGAGGAAGGCTTACCATAAATTAATGTGCCTGTACTAGACAGTCTGTACTGTACACTACGGACTAAAATCTACAGACTGACAGTGGAGCAGCCCAGGGCTAACCTTGCTAAACTATCTCCATTGCTGACGATCTCTGTTTGAGGAGAAGATCTGTCTACACAGACATGGGGGACTGCTGAGGCCCAGATCTCATCACACACTTGCTGGGCAGCAGGGATAGAGGAAATAGTGAAATTGCAGGACCAAAACAAACAAACAAACAAACAGCCATTAAGAGAAGTTCCAATGTATACGTTCAAGTTTCCATGTGATCCATCAAGTTTCAAATTTGAGAGCAGAGGTCAGAAACACATCTTAAAAAAGAGCAGCTCAAGATTAATAGTTGTTGTCTTTGTTTTAGGCCCCAGGCCTTTTCCTTCTTTAATAAATAACATACTGTTTGGGTCTAGCCTTGAATCTCTGCTTCTTCATCTACTCTGTGGTCAGAAACCCTATTGTCAGATACAGGAAAATAAAGTTAAATAAATGTTATTCACCAATGCATTTATTTATCAGCTATATTTTAAGTTTTATCATACTAGCAAAATATGTCAAGTAATTGAGATATTTATAGATCTAAATGTATTTTGTTAAAGAATGTTTTGTGCAGGACTGTTGTCTACATGTAATAATTCAATTTTTATTCACTTACTTTTATTGTAATTATACATCACAGTAGATGTAAATCACAGTAGAAAAACTTAACTCATTAAGAATCACATCAGGAATGGGACCCAAACACAGCAGAAAAGCTTTGGAAATCGCGTAGTCTTTATACCACATAGGACGTATTGGAAAATCAACTAGTTAACTAGTACTTAATGGGGGAAAGTATTTCTTCTGTAATCTGTTTAAAACTCATTAAAAAGAGACAAGTGCAAGTGATCTAACATGCATTGAAATTCTAGACATTGGAGGTGGAGAATGCATTATAAATGATTAAAAAAAAAAAAAATCACATGGTCTCTTGGGAATGCCAATAAAATGCTGCCATTATCATCTGGTACGGTGAAAGTGCATTTGGCATCTCCAGTGCAAAACATCTGTTCATTCACCCCACATAGGGGGAAATAAGTTAATCAATTCAATGAAATAAAGTGCTATTTATCAACTTTTTAGATAGGGTGTAACTTGACAAGTGCTTCCCAGTCATGTGATTTGAATTGCACACCATGGTAGAAATGCACAAGGCCAATCTTTAGTCTTTAGCTGTCCAGCCTAATTAAATTAAATAAAATTAAGGCAAATCTTATCTGGTCCTGAAAGACTAGAAACCTAAAGTTAATGAACTTTAAAAAAACAGAAATAAACACAGAACAGATTGGATCAATGCAACACACTGCACTTATCTGATTAGACCCATGGTGTTTTCTTGGAGTAGAGAGATATAGCAAGACACGTATACACGTATACAGTGTGTTCACTTAAATTGAAAAATGTCAACCAATTTCTGTATTATGAATCAGCACTGTGGAGAGAGATGGGGGGTGATGGATTTGCCTGAAGAGAGAAGATGATTGGTTACTTAAGTGTTAATGCACTGGTCCCAAAGAAATCAAACCCAACTTTAAACATGATTGATTAAATGATGATTCAACTTCAGATTTAGTTTACTAGGAGGAGTAAAATAATAATAAAAATAACAGACTGAGGGAGAGAAAGTGTATCGATTTCTGTGTAGCCCTGTGTAGAGTGATTTTCAACAGCTTCTAGTGGCTTCTTCCTCAGTAGGGGAGGTTGGCTGGGAAGGGAAATCAGAATTTGAGAGTAATTATCTGGTAGCCTTAGGAATCTATGAATGCTCTGTAATTGCCATTGGAAATGCCAGCTTCCAAACCCCTCTGTATCGAGACTGCACTGAGGCACTGAGGAGGAAATACAATGGTAATAGGAAAACAATTCCAACAAAATAGCAAACAAAAAGATATGTTGCCATGACCACAGCATTAGAACATGTCGTTCTGCTTTCATTTTCATTTTTTCCTTGCCATGGATTAGTGAAATGGCTTGTGGACACACGTGACCCATCGGAAACAGGTGAGAGACTCTGATAAGAGAGGAAAAATATACACCGTTCCAATGAGAAGACACGATTCAATAATGCAGACCAAATATTAGCAATCATGTACAAGAATATAAGGCAACAAATGAACGGAGGGGGCATTGATAACATCTTGCTCATTCATTCATAGTGTCTTATCTGTATACTGTTGGATATGTTGGTGTTGGTTTATATACAAGAGCCTGCAGCAACTGTGAGGCTAATATCCACCCCTACACAGCTAAACAACATGTAGTTCAATGTAATTGGTTACAGTACTGTGCAAACGTTTTCAGCAGGTGTGAAAAAATGCTGTAAAGTAAGAATGCTTTCAAAAATAGACATGTTAATAGATTATATTGATCAATTAACTAAATGCAAAGTGAGTGAACAGAAGGAAAATCTACATCAAATCCATATTCTGTGTGACCACAATTTGCCTTCAAAACAGCATCAATTCTTCTAGGTACACTCTGCACAAAGTCAGGGATTTTGTAGGCATATAGTCAGATGTATGATTGAACAATTATACCAAACAGGTGCTAATGATCATCAATTCAATATGTAGGTTGAAATACAATAATTAACTGAAACAGAAACAGCTGTGTAGGAGGAATAAAACTGGGTGAGGAACAGCCAAATTCACCTAACAAGGTGAAGTTGCTGAAGACTGTCAAAAGTCATACACCATGGCAAGACTGAGCACAGCAAAAAGACACAAGGTAGTTCTACTGCATCAGCAAGGTCTCTCCCAGTCAGAAAGTTCAAGGCAGACAGGGGTTTCCAAGCTCTTTTGAAGAAGAACAAAGAAACGGGCAACATTGAGGACCATAGACACAGTGGTCGGCCAAGGAAACTTACTGCGGCAGATGAAAAACACATCATGCTTACTTCCATCCGCAATCGGAAGATGTCCAGCAGTCCCATCAGCTCAGAATTGGCAGAAAACAGTGGGACCCTGGTACACCCATCTACTGTCCAGAGAAGTCTGGTCAGAAGTGACCATCATGGAAGACTTGCGGCCAAAAAGCCATACCTCCGACGTGGCAACAAGGCCAAGAGACTCAACTATGAATGAAAACACAACTGTTTTCTGTGAAAAATGGCAGCAGGTGCTCTGGACTGATGAGTCAAAATCTGAAATATTTGGCTGTAGCAGAAGGCAGTTTGTTCACTGAAGGGCTGGAGAGCGGTATACAAATGAGTGTCTGTAGGCAACAGTGAAGCATGGTGGAGGTTCCTTTCAAGTTTGGGGCTGCATTTCTACAAATGGAGTTGGGGATTTGGTCAGAATTAATGGTCTCCTCAATACTGAGAAGTACAGGCAGATACTTATCCATCATGCAACACCATCAGGGAGGCATCTGATTGGCCCCAATTTTATTCTGCAACATGACAATGACCACAAACATACAGCGACAGTCATTAAGAACTATCTTCAGCGTAAAGAAGAACAAGGAGTCCTGGAAGTGTTGGTATGGCCCCCACAGAGCCCTGATCTCAACATCGAGTCTGTCTGGGATTACATGAAGAGAGAGAAGCAACTGAGGCTGCCTAAATCCACAGAAGAACTGCGGTTAGTTCTCCAAGATGTTTGGGCCAACCTACCTGCTGAGTTCCTTCAAAAACTGTGCAAATGTACCTAGAAGAATTTATGCTGTTTTGAAGGCAAAGGGTGGTCACACCAAATATGGATTTGATGTAGATTTTTCTTCTGTTCACTGACTTTGCATTTAGTTGATAATTGATAAATAATTGATAATCTATTAATATGTTTATTTTTGAAAGCATTCTTACTTTATAGCTCCTGTCCACCTATACTTTTGCTCAGTACTGTATCTGTATACACCACCTTAAATTCAGCAACAACAATGATTAACTTGCAGGATTGACCACCTGGAGATCACTTTATTAAATCTGCATTATGATTATGTACATAAAGTAGGTCCATTACTAAAAATCTGTACAGTATTACTGTACATTATTACACATTAACTCAATTTGAACTGAACTATAAATATTACATGTTTAGACTTAGGCTACAAATTATGTAACATAGTGACGAAGCTGAATACTCTGTCAGTAGTGCTTTGAGCAGATGTTTTTCAGCAGCAGTTGTAGGACTCTATGACACCTGAGCAGGCAGCCAGTGTTGGTCTCCAGTGGCTGAACTCTCTCAGCCAACACAAGGTCAGTTCTAGGGCAGCAACAGATGTTTCATACCCAAGTGGAAATCCAGTTGAGTACCCCAGCAAGCAGCCAGTGACCATTGTCAAGCTCAGGCCCATTTGAGAGTGATTCATTGGAGAGCAGTGACTGAGACGGTAGTGGTGTTAACTCAGTGAAGTCTAGTGCAGTACTCACTACAGCGGCCTGCTAACCTAGTTTAGCCTGAGCGGCAGCAAAATCCCTCATCTCTTGGGGGCTGCGGAGGTACCCTTCGATCTCACTGTCCGAAATCTCCTCATCTCCCGTCACTTCCTTTCCCTCCTCCGGCCTCGCTTCCACTCTCCTCCTTTTGCTGGGGTTCGTCATGCAGGGCGGCAAGAACACTGAATGGTGCCGTTTCTCTGATTCTGTGGCCACTCCAGCCAGGTCTCCGCCTTGTGTCCCGTCTGTGGTCTTGGAGACTATCTGCGTTGCATCGCCCCATGGAGGTTGGGTTGGCCGTTGTGTCAGTTGCCCTGTATCTGCTGCCCCGTCTGCGGGAGAGCGCCCAGAGCAGAGATTGTCAACTGCTAGAGACACTTCTCTGAGGGCTTCACTATTGTCCTCTGTCCCAGCAGCCGCTGACACACTGACTGTGTCCTGTGCCAGATCAGAGGTGGCTGTGGGCTCTTCATTGTCCAGTTTTTCATCCACCACATTGCTGTTCTCCATGGCCACAGTGTCTACTGCATCTCCACTGTCCTCCCTCTCAAGTCTCTGCATGGCTCTCCTCAGCAGGGCGGTGCGGCACTTCAGGATATCCTCGGTGTACCTAACCACCGTCTTTTGCTCCAGCTGGGTGCCTCTCAGCCAGGGCAACTCCTTCCCCAGCTTGCAGAGGGCGTCCTGGAGTTCCGCAACTCTCTTGATGGTGGGGGGCGGCAGGGACACCCCGGCCAGCTTGCAGAACTTGCCGAGTGAGAAGCGGAGGCGGGCCTTGCAGGGGTTGAGAGAGAGCCAGGCCAGGTAGATGGCGGCGGTGAGGATGGGCACGGGCTGGCGGCCAGTCACCAACCAGGCCTCGCTTGCCAGCTCCACCAAAGATGCCGCCCGCTTTGACAGCTGGAGTGTGTTCTCATGCAGCTGCTCTGGCACGCCAGGTGCAGACAGCTGGAAACTGCAGGAAACAGAGCGGTCAGCACGTGTGTCTGTGTTGTCTAGGCTCCTGTACTGCAGATTAACTACAGCATTAGTTATTACATGTCAATGAGAGTGAGTTACAGTTGTGTTATGTTGAATCTCTCATCGGTCTCGTCTTTCTACAATTACATAATTGTATAAACTGGAAAAAAAAGTGTATAAAACATGCACTATACTCCTCTGTACCACAAAGTCAAACTAGTCAGGTACAAATATGGATTAAAAAGACTACACAGATCAGATCTATACATTACAGCCAGCTTCCAAGAACACATAATAGCATTAGGCATTCCTACGTGTTGACTAAACTATTGGAATAGGGCACCTGGCCTTTTGCAGTTAATTGTAGAAATCTTGATCGGATTACTCTCACAGCTACTGTAAAAACACCAACTTCCCTCATTTCAAAACTTGGGGAAAAGAGTTTCTGTAGCAGCTTTAAGAGACATCATGCGGAGATGCCGCCTAATACTTAGGAGTATTAAAATAACTTTAAAAATAAGCTACATTAGTTTAGTATGTGATCAACACAAAGGAAAAACACAGGCATAAGACTTGGATTAAAATAACATTTCAGGGGAAGCATATTATTATATTTTTCAGCTATTTAATTTTCCATTACTGATTAAACATATTGAAAACCAGTGTTTATAGCTTGCATCATTTTGCAAGAGTGATGTTTGATATAAATGTTGCATGCATGAATGGATGTGACATCACTACAGCCAATTGACTAGTCCAGCTTTTACAGCATACAACACACTACTGTGGTAGTACACAAGCAAAACTACAAAACTAATAATTGCAGAAACTGAGACCTTTGCTTACCTCTGTAGCTCCAAATACTTACAGCCCATGCTTTCTTTTATAAAACTTTAAGAATGAAAGTGACATTGTTTTATTAGTTGGGTGATCATCTCATGACTAGAGTTGGTGTCAATTCCTTTTTGGTTCAGTTTCCAATTCAGCTGTATTCAATCAAGTAAATTCCAAAACCAATGCTCACATTTTTCATTTCGGATTCCAATCCCAATTCCCATTGCGGAACTGAATTGCAATTGACCCCAATTCTCCTTGGGACCACACTTGGAAGCGTTGCCCTGTTACTGAAGGCTATGAGAATGATAAGTGCCCATAAAGATGCCCTCCACCTCCCAAGCCTTACCTGCTACAGTGGCTCTGCACCAGCTCACTCAGGCTGCTGGAGGTACACTGCAGCTGGAGACAGCGTACCATCTCCAGGTACACACCTCCGATCATGCCGGGTTCAGCGTGCAACAGCGAGCTAATGGTTCCCATGGTGACCGGCCAGCCGTGCTGCCTGCAGCTCACCAGCACACAGCAGCCCGCCAGCAACTCCTTCTTCCATAGGCTGACTCCCAGGAAATTGGGGTGTCTGTAGGCCTTTTCAAACAGGATTAGCGCCGACTCCTCCACGACCGCGGGGAAGCGCAGGACACGGCAGATCGTGCGCACCCGCTGCAGGCCTGACAGAAACCACACACACTGGTTTAGACTTTCAGCTGCCAATGCTGTGAAAATGTTTAGGTGAAAAAAGTACCACTGTGGAATTCATTATGTATTTCATAGTATATAGTTCACAGAGAATTAATTCCATGATATCCAGCTCTGGAAAAAGTTAAGAGACCACTCAAAATGTGTCTTAAATCAGCATGTCTACATGTATGGCAGCCATTCTATTCCATTCATATTTTTATTTGGAATTTGGGAGAAATGTTGTTTACCCAAACACATACCTATAAATAGTGAAACCAGAGAAACCAATAATTTTGCAGTGGCTGTATACAGTGCATCCGGAAAGTATTCACAGCGCTTCACTTTTTCCACATTTTATGTTACAGCCTTATTCCAAAATGGATTAAATTAATTATTTTCCTCACAATTCTACAAACAATACCCCATAATGACAACGTGAAACAAGTTTGTTTGAAATCTTTGCAAATTAAAAATAAAAAACTCAAAATTGAGCTCAGGTGCATCCTGTTTCCACTGATCATCCCGGAGATGTTTCTACAACTTGATAGGAGTCCACCTGTGGTCAATTCAGTTGATTGGACATGATTTGGAAAGGCACACACCTGTCTATATAAGGTCCCACAGTGAACAGTGCATGTCAGAGCACAAACCAAGCCATGAAGTCCAAGGAATTGCCTGTAGACCTCCGAGACAGGATTGTATCAAGGCACAGATCTGGGGAAGGGTACAGAAAAATTTCTGCAGCATTGAAGGTCCCAATGAGCACAGTGACCTCCATCATCCGTAAATGGAAGAAGTCTGGAACCACCAGGACTCTTCCTAGAGCTGGCTGCCCGGCCAAACTGAGCGATCGGGGGAGAAGGGCCTTAGTCAGGGAGGTGAGCAAGAACCCGATGGTCACTCTGACAGAGCTCCAGCATGTCTCTGTGGAGAGAGGAGAACCTTCCAGAAGAACAACCATCTCTGCAGCACTCCACCAATCAGGCCTGTATGGTAGAGTGGCCAGACGGAAGCCACTCCTCAGTAACAGCCTGCCTGGAGTTCGCCAAAAGGCACCTGAAGGACTCTCAGACCATGAGAAACAAAATTCTCTGGTCTGATGAAACAAAGATTGAACTCTTTGGCCTGAATGGCAAGCGTCATGTCTGGAGGAAACCAGGCACCGCTCATCACCTGGCCAATACCATCCCTACAGTGAAGCATGGTGGTGGCAGCATCATGCTGTGGGGATGTTTTTCAGCGGCAGGAACTGGGAGACTAGTCAGGATCGAGGGAAAGATTAATGCAGCAATGTACAGAGACATCCTTGATGAAAACCTGCTCCAGAGCGTTCTGGACCTCAGACTAGGGTGAAGGTTCATCTTCCTACAGGACAACGACCCTAAGCACACAGCCAAGATAACAAAGGAGTGGCTACAGGACAACGCTGTGAATGTCCTTGAGTGCCCCAGCCAGATCCCAGACTTGAACCCGATTGAACATCTCTGGAGAGATCTGAAAATGGCCGTGCACCGACGCTCCCCATCCAACCTGATGGAGCTTGAGAGGTCCTGCAAAGAAGAATGGGAGAAACTGCCCAAAAATAGGTGTGCCAATATTTAAAAAGACTTGAGGCTGTAATTGGTGCCAAAGGTGCTTCAACAAAGTATTGAGCAAAGGCTGTGAATACTTATGTACATGTGCTTTTGTTGTTTTTTATTTTTAATAAATGTGCAAAGATTTCAAACCAACTTCTTTCACATTGTCATTATGGGGTATTGTTTGTAGAATTTTGAGGAAAATAATTAATTTAATCCATTTTGGAATAAGGCTGTAACATAACAAAATGTGGAAAAAGTGAAGCGCTGTGAATACTTTCCGGATGCACTGTATATATGTAACACCGTCAATCATCGCCCCACATAGTGTCAGTTTTCTCCCAGAAAGAGTTTTGCACCGCATACAGCAATCTCACACAATACCACCCCCCTTATAAAGCAAACTCTCCAGACAGTCCAGACCTAGCAGAAAACGTATATTGGATTGCAGATACATCTCAGTTTCTTAGTTTGATTTCATATCCTGTGTCAGTCTGCAACAAAACATAGTGTGGAGGGATAAAAATATGTAAAATTAAACTTTTAAAAGTTGCATAGAAAGCCCATATAGCAGCTTTTCCCTTAAGAAGAAGGTTTACAAACGAGAGGAGGGCATTCGACCCATCGTGCTTGTTTGGTGTCCATTAATAACTGAGTGATCCAAGGATCCTATCCAGTCTATTTTTAAATGTTCCCAAATTTTCAGCATCTACCACATCGCTGGGGAGTTTGTTCCAGATTGTGACAACTCTCTGTGTGAAGAAGCGTCTCCTGTTTTCCGTCCTTATACTTGTGCGAGGCGGACCTAAGGATGTCTGGATCTTCACAGAAGGAACTGAGGCCCCTCTATAATGAACGTGGAGGACAGCTAGAGTTCAGAGGCTCACCTTTTATCTGAGTCCGACCGGGCTGCTTCTCCACTCCGGCACTGTCAGAGTACCTCACGTCTGCGGAGGAGAAAACGGCGTGAACACAGATGGAGAGAGAGAGAGAGAGATGGGGGGTAACAGAAGGGCAGTGAGGGGCACTGCAGACAGACAAGTGCCACCCCAGCTGCGTCTGATTCAAAGTGGCAGCTGTGTGGGTACCTGTGCCCTGCAGCTCCTCGCTGCGGGTGGTGGTGAGCAGCCCCTCGGACACCACGGCGCCGCAGTCCGCGCACACCAGCTGGCTCTGCGAGTACAGGCAGTCGTCCACCAGGTTGCAGGAGCCGCAACCCGGGCACTTGTGAGCGGACGCCATTGCCGCAACGCACAGCCTGCTCAGGCCGCCCGGGATGCGCAGGGTGTCCGCTCTGCCTTAAACCACGATTCGTCCTAAACTTTGACCAGTACAGAGGTTAGAAACTGCCAGCTTACACTCTTACATGACGCTGCGACATCGCTGTGTGACATTTTAAGGGAATATAAACGAAAGTCGACATAAATGAGTTTTGAAGAAAGCACCCGACACAGGTTTTCTTCTTAAATTAGCCTTAGGAATCACATTTTGTGGAAATCTTCTCATATAAAATGGACAACAGAAATAAATAACATGCACTTGTCTGCTTTAATCATATATTGACACGTATTCAGTGTACGAAAATGCTTGATAAACGAAAGAGTACAGTACAGTGACTTCTTACAGTTGACACATTATATATTATACTATTACAATAAATACATATAACTAGTATTGTAAGAATGAAAAGACACATTAATTACAGGTTTGTTTTATTGGCATTGCAGGACGTACCTTTCACGACACTTGCCTGTGTTTGAATCTCCGCCTCAGTCTGCTTTTTTTTTGAGTCCGTCCTGCACATCAGCCGAGGAAACTTAGGTCCGTTTTCTGAGGTTATACGCTTTTCAAACCAAAGTATTACATTAAAGGCCAGGGTGTGAATAAAATATATATTTCATTATTTATTTGATTGGGTTTTATTTGTTTATGTATGTATTATTTAAAAGGTGTTTCTCTTTAGTAGGTGTAAACTCCCGGTTCATTGCTTGCATTTCCTGCTGTACCTGCCAAACTACCAGAGGGCGACAGAGTAACTCAATCTTCCATCTAAATCCACAGGGTCTGTTGCGGCAAGTTACCGCTGCGTCATATAAGCCTTTTCTTCTTCGTTAAATAATTCTAGATATTTTAAAATAAATAATGTTAATACCTTGGATAATATGCACATAAGGTGTTTTCTCTGTCGCACAATAGTGAAGTCAGGTGCATGCAATTATGACTAAATACATGTCCTAGAAAGCAGAAAACTAAGCAGTTCCCAACTGTATTTCTCAAAGTCAAAACGAGAAGCACATCAGCCTCCCACAGAAACATTGTTGATGTCTTCTCTTAGCCTTATCATCCATACTCAAATGATTCAACAATGTGTGAAACTACACCCCCATACACACACACACTAACATAAAAGGAAATATTTTAATTCGTTTTTCATAATACCACTAAAAATCATATGCATTGTCTTTTGCAAAGGGGAAATAGACAAACTGCCTTGTTGTATGTTGGGTGGTTCTCTAAATGCTTCCAGTCACAGAAAAGGTCAACTGTTATCAATTTTCACATCTAAAACAATGCACTAGTTACGTTTTGTTTAAGCGAGCACATCATATCCTGATACTTATTTAATCTTATTTTTAATGGATTTATTTGTTTTCAGACTAAAATGATTAAATAGTCCGGGGGGTGGGGGTGGTGATGTGTGCCACCTGGCAGCAGTGAGTAGAGAACTGTCTATTTGGCACTTTGAATTGTATGAAATTTGTATTAATTTCCTGTTTTGGAGTCCAGCTCTCCAGAATGGGTACAACTTGGGTCAGTCATTGCTCACTTTGAAGTTGTGGGGCTCAATGAATTAAATCACTGTCTGCACCACACTTTGCCAGTTTGTTCCCACAGTTCTCACAGGGTCTCCCATTCTTTGGATTACATCATGTCCTGAGTGGGTGTAGGAAGTCAAGCGGCTAGCGGTAGTGGAGTACAGAAGACAAGGGGTAGAATGGAATTGGAATATGGAATATATATATGGAATTGTAGATCTAAGGAAGCAGAGGGATTGAAAGAGGAGAAGGGAGATTGTGGGAAAATTGGGATTGTGTTATGCAGTTTACTTTACCCCTTTTGCAATAGAGTTATGAATGGTTGACTGCTGCTCCAGCTTGCCTGCCTCCACGGTCCCAAGGATTGGATTCTTTAGATAACTTAAGCACATCTCTTCCCTGGCCTCAAGGGGTTTGTTTAGGTACCAAACCTTGAATTGTGTGATATTTTAAATAAATAGCAAAAGATCTTAAGTCTTGCTCTAGACCTCTCTACTCAACCCACTCCAGACAATTAGACATTGGCCAAACTACATTCTTACCAAAAATCTATAGTTGAAGGGATGCAGTGGGCAATGCACTGAGGTTTACTGGCAGGCAATTTGTTGAAAATGCATGCTGAAGCACTGAATTCTCCAACACAAAATAATGGAAACCGTTCAGAATATAAAAGGTTTTTATTCAGATTTACAAGTAAGAATTTAAGGATTTCATAATATACATTAGAAATTCGGTGCACAGTAACATTGTATACAACTCCATTCTCAAGAGAGGAAGCAATTTCAGAGGAAGATCTTAAACATTTCAAAAGCAAAACAAAAAATAAAAATCAGCGCCTCTCCCAATGCATTATATCAGCCACTGAAAGAACCAAGTAAACGTCACCCTGATCAAGTAAATAACCCACTATACAGTTCAAAGCTATTAAAAGCATTTGGTTAAATACTACAATCCTTCATAAGGAGAAGTGAAATCAAATGGAGGTGCTATATTGAATATTTGAACAAACATCAGACCCCAGATGTAAACATTAAGCCTTTTCAAACTTTTATATTATTTCAAGGTAGAAATTATTTCCATTGTGCAATATTTAATACAAACCCCATCTGGGTCGAAGACAGCGATTCTCAACCTAGAACCGTTTTCATGCAAGACTTACAGATCAACAGTCCTGCGGTCCATCATCCACAAACTCCACTGATACATGGAGTTTAGTGGGATTCTCTGAAGTTGCAGTCCAGTTGTATATTAAGATCAGCACTACGATTTGACCAGAGTGGTATGCTTTACATTTAGGATAACCAACATATTTGATGCCCATATTTGAGCATCCAAGTTAGGAAAGAGGTCCCCCAAACAGAAAGGTTTAACAGATCCTAATGTAAGGAGCCAAGACCTATGCTGTTCGCTTTATGGTCATCTTCTCAAATCCTCAATACTGCAGTACCTTGCATCAACTTCCTTAGCATGAAAATGTATTCATTCATTCACCATCAAGAAAAAGGTCATAAGTCTGCATTTATTCCTGTAACAATCATAGTATCATCAGCAACAGTGCAGATTGTCATCACAGGACAGCCCGACAGAATTCAAAAACACACCAGAACACAAAAGCCTTTTCCCCAATATTTTGTTAACGCATCATATTGTGTACAGGATCTCCACAGTATTTTTTCTGGAATGGTCACCTTGCCCCCCCCCCACCCCACCCAATGAAAATAAAAAAAAATTCAGAAGGCATTTCTTCCAAAATGTGTATCCAAGGCACTGTATAAAAGGTAGCCACTTTTTATTGTAGGATTTGAAGATCTACAAAATAGAGTATTATTCAAAATCTTCTGCTATTTGTAATATACACATTCTATTGAAGCAACATTTAACAAAAAAGGAAAACCCAGTTTACCAAATAGAAGTTCGCTTTCAAGCAAGTACAGCACTAATAATGACTTACCCTCAAATGTTAATGTAATAATGATGTATAAACCCTATTATTCACAATCCTCCTCCACAATGTTTGCATGCTTTAAAATGCAAGATGCTTTTTGCAGTTTTAAGATTTAATAATTTCTAAGTTACTGAAAAAAAAAGTTATAATGCTTAAAAATAGAATAGTTTTTCACAAAACCAAAAAGGTAACAATGACCCAAAAAAAAAAAAAAAGGTACATTTTTAATTCCACATAATGAACTGTTTAAATACATTTCAGCAGCCCATTTCACGTGGTCTCAAAGCAGGCAAATAGGGTATGATTTCAAATAACATGATTTCAACTCTGAATATACTGGTGTAAGTGAGGCTCGGCTTTCACAGTGTTTTATTTAGGCTGTGTATTCACCGTAGGCACACGAGGTGAGGACCCATAAGATTCTGGGATTTTTGGCTAGCATGCGATTCTCTGAATTTGCAGCTGGTGAGAAGTCTGGTACAAGTTTTGTCAAATCCCAGTGCTTTCATTTAATAGGCCAAGCAAGATGGTCTTAAATCTACCTCAGGCTTGTTATGCATCCTCTCTCCCATTTTAGGGCACACTATCGCATCAGAATATCTGCCAATCTGCCAACACTGCCAAGGATTTGGCTGGACCGAACGCGGACCCGTTAGCAGATTTTAAAACTTGATTCCAAAACTAATGCAATTCCCATTTTTGGCCTTTAAAAAGACGCTTGTTGGGGAAGGTAGTGAAGTTCAATTCTGAAGAATTCATTCTTAGTCAGCCCAGTCACCCAGACAAAGGAAGTTACAGATGAAGGCTGGTATGGCCTCCCACATGTACAACCCCCACCTTTTTTCCACAACAAGCAAGCTTTTCAATAAGGGAGGCATATAAATAAAAAATAAATAAAAAAACAGGACAGAAAAACTTGCATTTCCACCTCAACACAAAGCTGGCAATGTGGGGGGTGAGACCTTAAATCTGTTTAATCATTACCTAGGCTTTGACAGGAGATTTTAAAAGATGTACTGGGATCTGGTATGGCTTAGAGGTATCCTAGCGTTTATTTTTGCATGTGCCACTTACACAAGTTACAACCCCTCTTTAACTTTAAACCAAGCCATTTCGGTGGACTTCATCACAGTGCCTTTCAAAGCAAGTCTGATTCACAGCTTCGTACAGACAATACTTCAAAAGCTTATTACCAACAGAAGTACATGTATAAAAAAAAGTGAACTAGAGACCTATAAAAATATATTCAGTCACCACAACCAAAATCAAATGGTGACATTCTAGAATGCATTTAAATAAAATACTTGTTTTAATCCGATTGATCAATAAACATTAATTGATAAAACACGTGTAACCAACATTTGTTTATACATATAAAAGTTAGATACTATAATTGTGCCTGGTTTTAGTACATGGGTATAAAAGTAAGGCATTGAGAAAGGTAAGTTTAGGACACTTGGCTCAAGTGTTCAAGTGTGTGTGTGTGTCTGATAGTGCCCCAGTATCTGAAACCAGGCCGATTTAATTTCCACCATGATACAAGCCTACTAGCATAACTTTAAGGCTTCTGATATTCAAAAACAACAAGCTGAACTGGAGTAACAATACATACTTAGTTTAACATCACCCCCAAATATATTAAATCCATGTACATTCTACGAACCCATATATTTCTTCAAGACTATTTAAACATGATTTCCTGAAGGGAATTATAGCCACACAAATGACAATTCTGGAGAAAGAGGATCTAAAATTTGATTGAAGAAATGATCTTGAATAAGAATACATATACCAATAACTTGTTCTTCCATTTCTGAAAGAGTATGTTGTTTCAAAACTATATTGATTTGGGTTTCTATTACATAGTCCCACATAGGGATCTTCTCACACAATTCAATCTAAAAGGAAGACTCATCTGGGTTTAAAATCTGAAAAAAGCAGAGTATGACTTACTGTACACCATTGTGTGCAGAGTGTGATTATAATAGTCTTATAGTGACAAAAAAAAGTTAACAGTACTGCAAATTATATGGTATTAAATCAAGAAAAAGTTTTCCCCAAAGTATTCTATATTGATGTACTAATGCTGCATCTCTACACATGATTAAAAAAGGTTTGAAGAAAAAAGTTTTACTGGGTGCAGGAACCATCTGTATCAGATAATCTGATGTCTCGTTGAAGATAAAGTGCATGTGATAAAGAGGGAGGAGGGAGAGGGTATGGAGGAAAAGGAGTGATTTAGGTGGGGGGAGCCCAAGCGTGTGCCAAGTGGCTCCTGCCTCCGATGTTTCACATGGCCTTCTTGGTCTTGCTCATAGCCAGCAGGATACTGGGCTTCTCATCCATGACGTGCACCAGCAGGTTGTCGATGTAGTCCTCCAGCTCCAGGATCTTGCTGTCCTTCTTGCCCAGCTCCTCCTGCTGCTTCACCACCAATGAGACCAGCTCCTCCTGGGTGAGCTGGGAGTACGGGGAGTTGCCGGAGGAGTTGCCCACCTGCAGAAATAGGGACAACATTAAGATTGGGAGAATAGGAGACTTTGTTCTTTATAGAACGGTCTTCAACATGGTCTGATCTCGTCTGAGCCACACGGTGCCTCTCTTCCAGTTCCTCGGATTTAATCTCTGCTTCTACCATACTCCCTCATTCTGAACTAATGAAACAATCTCGCAATCTCATCCCCTCCCACACTCGGCTCTAACTCCCTGTTGCTTAAGCTCGAGAACAACATCCCTCCACCTCCCTAGTGTCCTCTTCAACTTCTTCCACCATGTGGGGGGTTTCCAGTGGCCTCATCCTCATGGCCTGGTGATTGCCACGGAAACTAACTTTTTACAACCAGCAAAATGCAGAGAACATTCCATACAATTGTCCCCCCCCCCTCAACCTTTTCACCACTTCCCACTGCGAACCCCGAGTCCCTCATCTCTAGCCTGGCACTGCCATCTCTGAGCCCCAGCCCGCTGGTCAGACACAGCCCTGGAATGTGCTGATGTTTCACACGAGCTGGGAGGGAGCCAATGTCCCTCTGAACTCGACAGCCCGTAAACACTGTTATATATTCAGTGGTCAGTGCAATCGGATAAAACACAGAAGGTACATTCATAGTTTCTCAGTTTTGTTTAACATTCATAGAACTTAAAATAATGCCAAAGTCTATACTCCTACCAACTGATTAGCAGTGCTGGCAGGGATAAAGCAACTTCAATGATAAACGTTAAAGTGATATAGCACACTAATTAAGTGTATGTACTGTAGCTGTGTGCAAAAGATCAAGGTTTGTCAAGTAGCATGAATACACAGTTAATCTAATATACAACGACCACCATTCATTATAATTATTGGAAAAACTGCAAAAACACACCACATTTTATTAAAACAGACATACATTTGTGTGCCTAAATTTCCAATGTTGGTCAAACTCACAGTGCAGCAAGTCTGAGGTGCAATATTCCTGCTGCTGAGTAATGTTTTCTTTACTTGTGCCACCTCAAGTGGAGTGATAAAAGCCTTGTTGGCAATACCTTGGCCTTCCCTGCCATGTTTTCCCACACACCCCCCAGGGCGGTGCTGGAGAGCAGCTGGCCATCCTGAGAGTTCATGGGCTTCACAGGGTGGGGTCTGTGGGAGAGAGAAGTAGAGATCCACACATCAGGGCATCACGTAATGACAGCTGTGCATAGCAGGGGTTGACAACCTTCCAACACCTTACCAGCCTTTCGCCATTTCCATGAATAAAGCACTGACTGTGCATCCAGGTTATTCTAAAGGGCTAGACTAAATCAAAACTTTGACCCCACCCCCGAATCACAAATTATGAAGTTGTACCATCATCACATTTTTGTTTAATAGGATCAAGTGGCTGCTAACAATAAAAATAAACTGCAATAGGACACAGATTTGTACTTTTAGGAAGATCAAAAACTTTTGATTTGGGCTTTCAGATAAGCTGGATACTGCACTTAATTTACCATTATTGAATTCTGCCCCTGGAGAATTTGTGTGTGTAAGAAACCAAAACCAATGTTCCAAAGGTTTGTTTCTTTGTACAAACACTGGGCTTAATGAGTTAATGATTGCCACTGGTAACATCCAGTCCTTGACGCTAGGTAAGTGACATCTGCTTCCAAGAGACGAATCGCCCATCTTTGAATCAGTCTTCAAAATTGCTACATTCAACATGCAGTCAGCAAGGTATTTGCTCCAACACATCTGAAAGTCAACTACACGCGTAAGCATATGAAGAAAACTTCTTAATTCCTTCAACTCTGCATTACCTTAAAAGCCATTGCAATGTGTACACCATTTGACAATACTAGGATGAATACTAGAATGAAAAAGTGTTAGCCAGCTTAAGTCCCAATTACTTTTGATCCTACCTGGGCTTAAGTGCCAAAACTTCGCTTAACTGGCTCAATTAAAGTCTTCCCAGATATAATAAATGTTAGGATTTAAAGACATACAAAAACCTGAGACACCAGAGATACCCGAGGACCAGAGACTAGAAACACTATGGAATGGATGAAGGCTTGGGAGTTTAAAAGAACCACTCATCAGTAACTTCCAACAGGAATTTGGGATGTCTTCCTAGAATCAGCTCATTATACAACTATAGCAATGAATACTCCAAATAATCAGAAGAGCAATTAAGCAAGTGCAACACAGAATCATAATTGATTCAATTGGGAGTTTTTGCCACTAATAACACAAAAAGTCCATAATAATCAAACTGATATTATAAAAATAAGTAAAAAAAATTGATTGCATAAGTATTCACATACATCTAAACCCTGGTGCAACCAATTGTCACTAGAAGTCACAATTAATTGAATGGAGTCCACCTGAATTAAGGTGCATCACATGATTTCAGGTTAAATACACCTGTGTCTGGGAAATTCCTAAGAAAAACTACATAATGAAGACAAAGGAACATTTCTAACAAATCCGGGGTAAGGTTCTTCAAAAGCACCAATCAGTAAGAATACAAGAACAATTCTAAGGCATTGCATATTCCCCAGAGCACAGTCCTAAGAAATGGTAAAACTGCATAGCAAACAGTTGAAAACGTATGCAATCCATTTTCTTATTTATATTTGTAAGTTTAGAACAATGGTTTTTCAATTTGATATTCTACACTTTTTTGTGTTGATCAATGGCAAAATGCTCACACATTGATTCCATGCTGTAACAAAATGTGGAAAAGTGCATAAGTTTTCACCACCCAAGGAATCTCTACATTCTGTAAACTGGAAGAGGAAAAACCTGCTTTGTTAGTTCATCCCTGTCATTAACTATGTTGTCAGGAGGAGCTGGGCTAGCAAATTTGTGCCAAAATACTTCACACTTCAATACTGGAGTGCTTCTTTTAGGTCTACAAAGGGTGGAAATTTGCCAGTTACCCCATCCAGGTTTGCATTGCAGAATTGAAGAGCTGCTTATGAGCTATTGACCCTGAACTGAGGATCTATTTGTTCTGTACTGGCAGCAATGAATCTCAGTGAAGGCTAATTACTATGTGTGCCTAAAGGGAACGGAGAGCGATAGTGCCCGAGCATCAGCGTGTGCGTCCGAGCATAACCCCATTATCATCTTTCAACTGCACTTCCATAGCTCACAAAGCACTTGGCAGTAATGCAGCAACTATCAGTACAATGCCATGGGAAGAGACCACAGGGAATCAAACTGGACAAGGGTTAGAGCACAGCATTTCCTGCAAGGTGGCTTTGGATTTACCCCTTCAAGTTTTCCTGTTATTTAGGTTTCTTACCTCATCCTGTTTTCTGTGAAATTCACTGCTGCAATTTCTGCTTAGATTGTAAATTGCCTAAATTCAGTTCAGAATGAAGTAAAAAAAAGTATTTTCTGGATGAACTCATTTGGTTCTCATACACCACCCAGCATAAGCTAAGAAGTCTTTCCAGAGGCCGGGTTTGTCAGAACCACTTGTTAGCCTATTTACCCCCTGGACCCCTGACACAAATCAAAGGCTTAAATATAAGAAATGGCTTCAGGAGGTTGACAAGACCGTAAATAAAAGACAAAACTGCAAACTTGTGACTGTAACCTGTTCTAAGAGGAAGATGCACTTACTATAAAATACTGGTTGTCCACAGTCCAGGTAGCTGTAAAATGTATAATCATCAATAATGTCCACCTACAAAATCTTCCCGTTTTACAAATCTGACCTGAGTGATCACAGCTATGCAATCACCATGCTTGGAAGGTGCCTTTAGATTTGAAGATCCACTTTTTTGTTCCCCAGGAGTGAGTGGGCTACGTGTGAAGCATGCCTCCACTAATGATAGAGGGAGAGATCTGGTCTCACCTGCGCTGCCCAGAGGTCTGCCCGCCCCCTATCTCGCCGCTGCTCTGCGCTGCAATTGGCTGTGCCTCCGAGGGTGAAACCCAGGCACGTAGCAGGGTCTTGCCTCCGACGCCGGGCTTGGGGGAGCTCTCCGAGACCGCCTTCTTCTGAAGACCAGGGGAGGGGGGCAAGAGAGAGGAGTGGGACATGTTAGAGGATGGGGGAGAGGAGGGAGAGAAGCGATCTTCCAATCGCTGCTCAGTGCTTGGCAATTCCATTTTCCCGTCCTTGTCCGTTATGCCATCCTTCTCTGGTTTCATTCCTCTTGTCCGCGCCGAGCTCAAAGTGCTGCTGCTCATCCCGTCTTTAGGGAGGTCTTCTTTTGAAGGAGGAAGTGGTGGTGCCTGTTTTTTCTTGTTTGAAACCTCTCTCAAAAGGCTAGATTTGACCTCATGCTGGCTTTTGTCTTCTTTAGGGGAGACCTCCTCCACCTTTTTCTGTGATGTCTGTTTAGAATTTAAGAAGAGGTCATCCGTTTCCTTCTCTGAAACTGGCTTCTTTCCAAAATGGGTGAGGGAGTTGCTGGCATCTTTCTCAAGTGACAGGCTGTCAAACGGTTCAGTCTGGTCCTTTAGTTCCAAGATTTTGTCAAGGTCATCTGCCGTCAGCATCCATTCATCAGTCTTTTTGTCCTTTAAGTGCTCTTTCTTGTCCATACCTTGAAGACCTTGATCAGTTACCGACTGCTCACCTGTGATGGAGAACAGGTCTTTGGAAAAAGGATCAACCTTCTCCTCCTCCAATGAAGGTACCTTCCTAATGTTCTCGTTACGGAGGCCACCGGTCACATCTTGAGGATTTGCGTTAGCAGACGTTGGCTTGAGTCTCACGCTGACATTTTCCTTTTCCTTTGCTTTTGCCAATAACTCCAAAGTGTTTATTGGTTTTGTCTCTTTGGTATTGGTATGGTCAGTTTCCCTAGTTATTAGATTGTCCTTTGGCATTAATACTTTGACATCTTTTTCAAAAGAAGCTTGTGATGCTAATACTTTGGTATCTTTTCCTTCATAAAGTGATCGTCTTGAAAATACGGTGTCAGTGTTCGTATCAGTGATTTCATCTTGCAGTGTTTTTTCCCTTAACCCTCGGTTAGTATCTTTTGGTTTGGCTTTTACAGGAGGTGCCTCCTTAGCTTTATCAGATGCTTCCCGTTTAAGCTTTGCAGAGAACAGATCTGTGGTGCTTCTCTCAGAAGGAGACAGTATTTCCTTTGGTGATGAAATTTTAGCTACATCAAATGGATCCTTCACGGTAAATTCACTCTCCTTTCCCGAGAACCTGGACTTTTCTCCAAATGGTTTTGTTTGGTCTTTGATAGGACTATTAGGGCTAGTACTCTCACTGAATTTTCCACTAACATCTGGGGTCGTCGTAAGACCAGTGGATTTGGAAGAAGAACCTAGAGCGTTGTTTGATCCAAATCTCCTCCATGTTACAGTGGGGGTTGTTTCAGGGCTGCTGTTATTCAGCTCTCCTCCAGTGTTGCCTTCAGGATTTAGTTCATGGTGTGTTGGCAGTTTGGGGTCAACCACACTTGTATCAGGCCCGTCCACACTCATCTCCTGTCCTACAAGAACAGATGGCTGTTCTCGGTTTCGCTGGCCCATTTCAGCCACGATTTGGTCCCATTGCAGCTGGCCCTTTACCCCATGCTTTTTCTTTTGAAACAGGGTATCATAATCTGGAGGGGAGCGGACAGATGGTTTGTCTTTCTGGGGCCTGGAGGACTCTGCATTGCCCGTGACCTCCACCTCAGTGATGGGATGCAAATACCCACTCAGAGCAGCAGTTTTACTGGTGAGGGACCGTGGAGCGGGTTTAGGCCGGTTTGGTTCTGGGTTGTCCAGCTCAGTGCTGGTGGGTGTTGGGGGTTGAGTTTGAGGTTTCGGCTGAGGTTCCCCAGGGGGTAAGGGAGTGGTTCTTTTTTTGTCAGTCGGGGAGGGAGGCAAACCCGCTGTGGCAAGATTCTCATTGCTGCCACTGACTGAGTCCCTGGAATCTCTTCTGGCCTTGGGTGGAGCAAGAGAGGTGTGCAGGCTGGCAAAGAGGTTGGGGGACTCGGATGGGGGATTACCGAAAGGAGAACTGGGGGTGGAGGGTGGGGAAGTTGAATGGGGGTGGTTAGCAAGGGAGCCAGGGCTGGTGGGAAGGGAGGGGAGAGGGCCTTTTTTGATTTCAGCCTTCGGAGACATGGACAATCTGCAAAGGGAGCAAAAACAAAGAGGCCTGCAGGTCAGTGCCTGCGCATAGTGCTCTCCCTGTACCCCCGGTATGTCCAACTGTCCCACCAAGCTTAAAAGGGCAACTAGTGCAGTCCTAAAAATTATTGGTTGGTTTGCGATTTTTCTGTTCCTTTCCATCATTTTTGTCATTTTGAAAACTTAAAAGTATAACTGATCTTAAATCATGGCTACTGTAAAAAGCCCAAAGAGATCTTCTGCATTTCAGGATGTTACATTTCAACACTTCCTGGATAGCAGAAAAGACTAGAGCACGGGAATTGTGTTCAGTGGTACGGTGACTGTATGGCTCCCTGTTCACCAGGATACATTGGGACGGGATTTTAAAGTAACTAAAGAAAACACTATTACACACATCATAGGCTAATTATTACAGTAAGACATTAACAGCGTTACACCTTGAGATTAGTGGTGATGCTTAATTTAGAAGCTCAGCCAACAGGTAAAACCGATCATGTGTTCATTCCGGCCATGAAGCAAGTAGCCAAGCAAGGTTAGTTTTTTTCAGGACAGACTTCGCCTTTGTTTTATTTAGCCGACCCCTTCACCAAGGGGGGTGTATAAAATGTACAGTATTATACAGTATAGTTAATGGGAACCCAAAACCTACAAAATACAGTGCATAGTTACATCCATTATGCCTGTGTGCAATGTGTTTATTGGAAAATTATCAATACAGTTATTCGAAGTTACATCGAATTTGGTTCCGAGACCAGCAACATTAGTCAAGACAGATTTTCCCCATGAACGCAATGTTAAAATGGACAGTGTGGCTCCAGACAATCAATTTTAACCAAAAATAAAAATATACTTCTGAAACATTTACAAAAAATATGATCTGTCAAATGAATGGCAATTTAATGAGGGGGCACTTACTCTTAAGCTGTAAACTTAAGTGTCCCTATTCAAAGCAATCGTGAAAATTCAGGAGTAAACCATAAACGGTTAAGTTTAAAAGCTCAGTTAATGTTACCGAATTAAGGGTGGAACGATACAAGACGATGTATGTCGGGGGATAACCATTACATTTCGGATTTATAATAACTTTAAATCAACAGGATACAAACAGCAACTTTATCATTCATAATGGCAAACAAGACTAATAAAAACTAGTTATGAGCCTTTATTCCATGTATTTATTACAATACAACAGGACTCAATTTGGCAACGGTATAAATGTCCAATTAACATGTTAACACCTTTCAGTTTAAAGGCTAATTTTCAGTCAAGTCCTGTCTAAAAGTATCTCGGTGAACACAGAGCCATATGGTCACACTACCACTGAACAGAATTATTTCCTGAGCTGCTGCAGGGAAGACAAATCCTGTGCTCTTGTAGTATTTTCTGCCAAGTGGTAAGTATTGAAGCATCACATCCTGAAACACAGAAGAGCTCTACTTTGGGTTATTTACAGTAGCAATGATTGTATTGGAAGGACATACTTTAAAGTTTGAAAACGTTGATCAAAATGGAATGGAAAAAAAAAAAAAAAAATCAAATATGCTTTACTTATACCCTCTTACTTACACACGAGAACATATAAAAATCAAGTACTTTTTGGTACTGAGCTAGTTCCCCTGTAAAATCCCCTGTATATGGACCTAGACTAACAATGCCACAAAGACCTCAAACTGGATCACAGAAGGTATGCAGTAGTTCTGTGGAGTGAAAAGACCGCATTGTTTAAAGCAAAATCACTGAAAAACATTAAGCAATCCATATTGGGCAATGTGTATGAAGCAGAATGTCAAAAATCCAAACAAGTTTTGTTACCTACTATAATAATTATAAATAATTATGATGAGCAGACAGTACTTTCAAATTAATTCTTAATGCAGCATCCTTTCTAGTTGTTCCTCACAAAATGCAATTCTAAAGTTTAATTTCTAACCTTAATGCATAGTTAAAAATAAGACAGATTATGTATTTTAAGCCTGCAGCTTAAACCTGCAGTTTAATGGCTGTAGTTAGGGAATGACTTGCATCAAACTCAATCTTATCAGTTTATAAATCACAGTAAGCATTATTTCAAAGAATTAACTTAGTGGACTATAGCTAATGAGATCCCTCTGTGACCTCCAAGTCAGTGCCTGGAGCCACCCAAGCAGAAGAGAAAGGATTTCAGCTGCCAGCTTGGAGCCAGGGACAGCTTCATTGAAATCTCCTTAACTCTTATTTAAACTTACTGCTTGCATTTGACTGTTACAGCGACTTATTAAAAATCAAACATTTTAAAATCTTTAAATAGTTTGACTTCTTTGAATCAATCGCATCATAAAATGGGCATGCAGGTGTGTTTTTGGGGGATGGAAATTAAATAAAAAATTAACTCTTGGAAGTGATCCACAGCTAACATTGTTGAGATTTTTGACATGCTTCTAAATTTCATAACCACTATAGCATTGGCCCACTACTGTATGAAGCCGATATACACAGTCTCAGACATGACGCGTTAGTATCTTGCAAATGAGTGTTATAAATATCACGTGTTAATATTTAGTCATGTCAATGATTCTCTTACAATCTGCAACTGCAATATCCACACATGTAGGCCAAAACTTTTCAGGTCAAGATTTTTTAATTTTCCCCTCTCACCCAGAGCCACTGCATTGATCTGAAACTGTACACATCCAGTCACATAAAATTCTCCATCACTTATTTGGGAAGGTGTAATTTTTTCCAGTATTTTCATTATAAATGTTCTTATGATCTGTCATTTTCTATTATTCAGAGAGCTTCCTGTTTTGTGGTCTGTTAGTATGGCTGCTAAGACAAAGGCTGCTATTTTACTCAGTGGAAAGTTCCTGCTTTTGGGCAAAGATTGCTTTTATTCTTTACAGAATCATTATGTATATAATATATATATATATATATATATATACACACACACACACACACACACATATACATACATACACACTCACCTAAAGGATTATTAGGAACACCATTCTAATACTGTGTTTGACCCCCTTTCGCCTTCAGAACTGCCTTAATTCTACGTGGCATTGATTCAACAAGGTGCTGAAAGCATTCTTTAGAAATGTTGGCCCATATTGATAGGATAGCATCTTGCAGTTGATGGAGATTTGTGGGATGCACATCCAGGGCACGAAGCTCCCGTTCCACCACATCCCAAAGATGCTCTATTGGGTTGAGATCTGGTGACTGTGGGGTCCAGTTTAGTACAGTGAACTCATTGTCATGTTCAAGAAACCAATTTGAAATGATTCGACCTTTGTGACATGGTGCATTATCCTGCTGGAAGTAGCCATCAGAGGATGGGTACATGGTGGTCATAAAGGGATGGACATGGTCAGAAACAATGCTCAGGTAGGCCGTGGCATTTAAACGATGCCCAATTGGCACTAAGGGGCCTAAAGTGTGCCAAGAAAACATCCCCCACACCATTACACCTCCACCACCAGCCTGCACAGTGGTAACAAGGCATGATGGATCCATGTTCTCATTCTGTTTACGCCAAATTCTGACTCTACCATCTGAATGTCTCAACAGAAATCGAGACTCATCAGACCAGGCAACATTTTTCCAGTCTTCAACTGTCCAATTTTGGTGAGCTTGTGCAAATTGTAGCCTCTTTTTCCTATTTGTAGTGGAGATGAGTGGTACCCGGTGGGGTCTTCTGCTGTTGTACAATCTTGAGGCGGATGGGCTACGTGTTGTGGCTTCACAAATGCTTTGCTGCATACCTCGGTTGTAACGAGTGGTTATTTCAGTCAAAGTTGCTCTTCTATCAGCTTGAATCAGTCGGCCCATTCTCCTCTGACCTCTAGCAACAAGGCATTTTCGCCCACAGGACTGCCGCATACTGGATGTTTTTCCCTTTTCACACCATTCTTTGTAAACCCTAGAAATGGTTGTGCGTGAAAATCCCAGTAACTGAGCAGATTGTGAAATACTCAGACCGGCCCGTCTGGCACCAACAACCATGCCACGCTCAAAATTGCTTAAATCACCTTTCTTTCCCATTCAGACATTCAGTTTGGAGTTCAGGAGATTGTCTTGACCAGGACCACACCCCTAAATGCATTGAAGCAACTGCCATGTGATAATTAGATAATTAGATAATTGCATTAATGAGAAATTGAACAGGTGTTCCTAATAATCCTTTAGGTGAGTGTATATTTTATATATAAAATATACAAAAAACACACACACACCACACACACACACACACACCACACACACACACTAATCATTTGAAATGTTCTTTTCCCTAACCCTGACAATGTCTCGGGCATCTCATAAATGCCTGCTGTTTATGGAGGATATACATCAACTGCACTTTCAAAGTAACCATAGCCTTATCTAAAAACAGGAACACACATGATGTTTTGTTGTCACCTGCACACAGGGAATTTGATTAAGGCAACTTTAAATGGTTCCCCTTCATTTACATACCAAAGATGGATGGGAACTCTAGTTTTTCAGTTAAATTCAATCTCGGTGGCAAGCGTCACAAAACAGGTGAGCTCTGAGAATCTTTCTGCATCCAGGGGGTAAAACACTTTCTCAGCCTCCATCAAACTAAGATGAAATATAGCACACTGTCCAATGCAGCGTGATAATTGTTAATAAGCACCAACCAAGGGATTGGAAGCCAAACCCACAGAGCCACAGAAATGCACACAAACGTGAGCGTACACATACCACCCAATTAGTCACCTTCACCGAACCAACCCTTTGCCTGTTTGGTGCCACCCAGAGAATCACTGGGAATGGCACAACAAACTAAATGGTGATCACATAACTTGTGTATGCAATGCAATGGGCAGGGCAGTGAGTGAAGAGGGGAAAGTCAAAGCAGATATGAGTAACTTCAGACTTGCAAGAAAATGTCAGCCATAGACCATTAAAGAGAAAAAAAGCAACATTGTAGCAACTGTTAGTAATAATTTACATGCTGTGATTGGCATTTATATAATTTTTATCTATTTCTTGGCAGGCGTCCTTAGCCAGGGTGACCTGATTAAGGGAACTGCACAGCCGTCTAACCATAGATGCTGAGCATCTCAAGTAATGCCTATTTTAATCCTGCTCTTCAATTGCTGAACTTGTTCTAGCTTGGATTTGGCTTGACTATATAATCTGTTGTATTATGTTAGGTTTCACAGTTCTAATCAAACCATGTTTTTTGGCAGCTCCTAAGTTTATACTGAAATTGTTTTCTTGTATTTTTGTATGTTTTGATAGAGACTTCTGCAAAAATGTTCACGTAGACAGCTATTTTCTGTGATGATTCAGTCCCTTATGTCACAACAGAACTGCGTCTGCCACAATTGCAAATTCATACTGAAATAGCATTTGTATTAGGATTGAACATTTAGTGGCAGCATACTACAGTATGAACACATAAGTTAAGAAAATGTTTATCACTATTTAACCTGAGGTTCCTGGTGCATTTACCTACAAAAATAATCTACATTTACATTTACAACACAAATTTGACATGATGGGATAGATTTCCCCAGAGAATTAAACGTGTATTTGTCTGTAAACCTTATTTTAATAAGTTTCAGTGTTTCAAGGAACATGATAAAAATGACAACACATGCTGGTTCTGAAACTGCTCACAGCATGGCAAAATAAACCACATCAGTTCACTAGATTTAAAATGGCATCTGTATTTGATCCGTCACTCCACAGGACTGCTCATCAGGTGGCTACAGCAGTGAGACCAACTGAACTAGAGATCATGACAGCTCAAACTCAAAAACTAGGGCAAATTATAATCATGCAGGATATGGACAATCAAAACACTGCGACCCTCTCTTTACATTGGAATTGTACTTCAATCACAAATGCATATGAACCAGAATACCCAATACTTGGAATACAAATGGGAGACATTTCAAAAGCTTAACACACACCGAAATGCCAACGAATCCCTGAATCAAGTCATCCAATTTTAAATTCCTTAATTTATTTTAATGCATGGTGTCGTGCTGTTCCTTCCACTAAGATTTCCTTGCCTATTCCAACAAAACAACTTCAGACTTCTCACAGCTGAGAAGGAAATTACAATGAATATTATGAAATGTATAATTTGCCAATAAGGCTAAGAAGCCTGATGCCAGGGTATTTTGCCATCCCTGTACAAAGCCCAGCAATACACTTCAAGAAGCGGTTTGTGAAACTGTTTGGCAAGACTGCAACAAGTTAGACGATAAATATCAGAGGAATGCCAATGATTTGAAACAATGGGCTAAATCAATACAAAATACTAAAACTTGGAAAAAACTACAATAAAAACTGTTCCAAATTTAAACAGATTGTCCGGTTTGAGTTTCGCTCATTCTCTATAACTGACAAAGCATGAGCCCATTGGAAAATACCACTTCAAGGTCAGAGCCAGAGGTGAGAGGTATTTGAATACAGAGCAGGGAGAGGGGGAGGGGTGCATCTCAGGGCAGGAAACAGAAATGTCTCTCGCTCACACCGACACCAGAGCAGGCCACCTCAGGCTCCGTTTGAGAGGAAACCTTGTGCTCAGTCACAGGGCATTCAAGGCGGTCATCCATACCACATGAGATCAGGGAGAGCAAAATAAACTGGCCTCAACCCACACATCCACACAGGGTTCATGGAACTCACTACAAGTGTCTTGGCTCTGTGCACACACCAGGGTTGGTACCCTTTTAGGAAAAACTAAAAACAGCACAGCAAGTGTTACAAAAATCAACATTTTGGCTTTTACAGGGTCTCTCGAATTAACACTCATGGGTTTAAAAACAAAAAAAACGCATTTGCAGGGGTCTGCATTCCCTGTTGGCTAATTGCCCGTATAATGCGTTGACTGAAGAAAGGGGGTTTGCCTGTAGTTTGCCCAAAGAGAAAAGTACCTGTACATTTCCAAACCACACTTTTCTCTAGTAAAATAAAACAATGGCCTTCGGAGTATACTGCTAAATAAGTTAATATGAATACCATCTTTGGAAGTCTGCTTTGTGATGCAAGAGACCAGCCCATGAGAACTACACTCCCGATCCCAATCAGGGCCAGACTCACAGACTCATCTCACTGGGCATGCGTCATATCATGGGTGTGGAAACACCCAGAATATTTCACTACGATACTAGATTAGCATCACAAATTTCCAAATAATGAAACGCTTGCTTCAGGTTGGACAGCCTTACTCTTAAAAATACAGTGTGCTTTAAAACCTGGGTTACACAATGCCATTATGGACCAGTGGACAGATGTATGCAGAATTTTTTTAAATCAATCAGTTTTTACAAGTCAATAAATCTTGCCCTTCCTACTGGGGACCAACATATAGAACTGTCATTTGTGTACTTCTGATGAGAAGGGCTGGAACTGTAGGATTAGGACCGTTCACATTATACCGGGAACAGTCTCCTCCCACCTACAACATCAACAGTTCACGGGTTACACAGAGCGTTAGAGGAGAGGAAAAGAGGTGTGCGTCATTTCCCCTCTCAGCAGTGTAGGATGATTAATGGTTGACTTGGGTTAGTATTGCATTTGTCAGGGTGGGTGCTAGATGGACTGGACATCAAGGAAGGAAGGCAGTGGGTAAAAATTAATTAATAACCCATTAAACGAAACCTTATGCATGCTGGTGTACATTACAAACTACCCTTAAATTTGACAAAACCAAAACCTATGCCACATTTGCCTTCCAGGTCATATTAAGGAATCCTAAGGAAATCCAATCTGCCACCATCTAGAGACCCACTGATAACATTCCAGAATGAGACGGGAAAAAGTTAGTGTTGGTAGACTTCTGCATTAATCGTCATCTGTTCCCAATCCTTAATTCTTGTTCAAGCCGTTGAATGCTCCAGATTTTAAAAATTTAAATATTGCAGGAGCTCAACAAGAATTAACAAATCTCTGGTGGAAGCAGATGACTACCATTAAAGCAAAAGCGCTTTGGTGCTTTAGCTGCAAAAATGTTTGACTTCCCCTTTACCTCAATTTGTAAAAACTAATGCTCACATCTTTGCAACACTAACAGCGAGTTTCTCAATTTTAGCAAGGTCCACTTACCTGGGCTTGACTGCAGACACCTTGGCTATTCGACTTGGGAAGCTGGGAGCACTGGATCCCTTGACCCCAGGTTCCTCAAAGGTGCTGAAGGACTCCGGCTTCAATTGGATCTCTTCAAAGGAGTTGGCAGAGGGGTGTTTAGAGAAGTCATCAAAGGGACTTTGGGGGGACTTGGGCAGGGGCACCTCCACAAACTCCTTTGAGAGCTTCCTGGGAAGAACCTGGGGCTTGTTGTTCTCCAATGATGGAGTAGATGAGTTCTCGGGCTCCTCCTTCTTCCCATTGTCCTTCTTCCGCATCACCTTGTCCAGAAGTGAGGACACCTTGACATCGCTCTTCTTGGCCTCCTCCTGCCGCTTCAGCTCCTCTGCCTTTTTGGCCTCTTCCATCTTCCTCCTCTCTGCTTCCTCATGCTGTCTGCGCTCCTCAATCAGTCTCCTGGCCTCCTCCTTGCGCCACTCTTCGGCTTGCCTCTCTTCAGCACGCTTCTCCTCTTCCTCTTGCCTCTTTAGCTGCTGCTCTTGCAAGGCCCTCTCTCGGGATTCGGCCCGGTAGGAAGGCAGGCTGAAGCCTTTCAGGGAGTCTGCAGAGGAGCCCGAATTGTTCCTGTCTCTCAGCCTGCGCAGATCCTCAATAGAGCCCTGCTCTATGCTGTTCAGGCTCTGGTTGGATCCTGCCAGAGAGGTCCTGGACTCAGGCTCTTGCTTGTAGACATGGTTGCCATTGATGCAGACGTTCTGCTCGGGGGTGCTCTGCTTGGGGCGCAGCAGGGAGAAGGGGTCCCGGGTCTTTGAGTCTGTGCTCCCTTCGCGCTTGTGGGTAAGGAATTTAAATTTCTTCTTCACTGCAAAATGAGAACAATAGAAGAGACTTGATCAGTGAACGAAAGGTTCTACATGCATTTATTTATTTTAAATATACATTTACCTCCACAATTTCTCTACTGGATCAAAAATTGTAATAAACAAATAACTAGGAAAAAGTTGAGATGAAGAGCTTTGAAATAGTTTACATGAAAAGGTCTTTATAAATTCAGGGCAGCAGGGGAGAGCTAGAGGGAGAGATGGACAAAGATGGACAGAGGTGGACAGACAGGGAGATGGAGATAGAACTGCTCACCATCAGGAGAGTCAACGTTGAGGCCGGACGAGCGGCTGCCACTGAGAGAGGAGTTCTTCTCAGGGAGGGTCTCCAGAGTGGACATGGACTGAGACACGTTGCGGTGCAGGTTGGACTTGGAGCTGAAGAGTGACTTCAGCTTGGACTTCTTCTTGGTCCCAGGAGAGGAGGTCTGGCTCTCCGTCTCGCCCTCGCTGTCTGTCAGCACCTGGGAGGAGGGCACAATGGCGGAGACCGAGTCGGAGAAGCCATCCTTCTTCTTGCCACGGATCTTGTCTTTGAGCTTGCCGATGCCTGACCGTGGCTTTTCCTTCACAGAGAGGTCGAACATGCTGGCCGTCATGTTGTTCCGCGTGAACTGGACATTCACCAGTACCTCCCCACGCTCCTTGTCTTTCTTTCCATCCTTAGACACCAGCTCGAACCACCTGCAAGGAGGGTGTGAGACTACATGAGCAAGACCGATCAGGACTAAAAGTCAAATGGCTGAACACCTCAAATACATGATTTTTTATTTGGCGAAGTAACTGCAAATGCCAAACATGTCACAAAAGCAGCCATGGTACTTGGTGTCAAGTCAACAAGAATTGGGGGTGTAGGCACTCTAAGATTTGTAGATTGACAGAAGGGCTAATGTTTGCATTTAATTCAGGATCTATATCTTGTACATTTATAAAGGAAAAACTGCTTGCAAAATCATTCCACTTTTACTGCTGGCTAAAATGTACACAGATTTTCTAATTGGGCAATTTGGGGAAAAAAAAAAAAAAAAAAAAAAAAATCAGGGGATTAAAATTGATAAATAGCGCATAAAACCAACATGTCACCTGCTAAAACCCTTTCATGTGTAGGTCCATGAATAATGTGGGCAGCTTCTGTAAATTACAGCAGTTCAATTGAAGAAACTAAACTCATATCATACTATTAGTAGTAAAAGCCAGAAACCCCACAAGCAGGTATTTAACCATACACATCCAGGGACTATAGACAATACAGGAATACTATAAACCTTAGTGTGCGATTCAGAAAGAAACTGAAAAACTGTTCGCTTCAATGACCTAAATTAGTCACAGATCAGTGGCTTCCGACTAAGCTTTTATAATTATAATTATCTCTGGTAATGGAGCATGGCAGTTTATGCAGTACCAGAAAATTTCTGGTACCTAGATAAAATTTAGATCACACCTTTGCAGTAACAGCAGTGGTCCCAATAAGCATTTACAAAGCCTGTGGACTATAATGCATTATTGTAACAAGGCCCTAAATAATAGATTGTGAAGCCATTAAAATCCAAACTTAACATACAAAAAGGAAATTACATTTTAGATTTCTAAAACCATTCACTGGGAAAACACGTCAAATCTTGGAACTATAGGTCTACATCAAAGGCAAGTGAAAAGATGATGCTAATAAAACTAGTCATTTTACACAGGTTCAATCTTACTAGGGCACCTGGATTTGGGAAGTTAGTATAATTACCCTCTTAATTGAAATGGGCCTACTTAGACAACAGTTCTAAATATTAAGTATTGTTGGATTTAAACACTTAATAGTCATTACCATTAGTTGAACCTACAGTTTGTTAAATTCTACAGTAGGTTCCAAGATGATATTTGCATGAGAAACAAGGGGAACTGCACCGCAAATTGTTGCATCTTAATTCTGTTGGCTGTATAGATTACAATTTGACACGTTTCAGCACACTTTTTCACTGTATGCACAGCACCATTTTGACAGTGCTGCTGGGTTTCAAAATGAGGTTATGTAAATAACGTGACATAGCTGCAGCCCTAGACTCTGCCTTCAGGCTAGCCTCAAGTACAAAGCAGTTTTGTTGCCACACCAGGCTTACAAAGCACTACCATTTGAATAAGAGAGCTCCATTATTATTGTCGATCGAAGCAACTAGTAAATGTGATAAACCTGCAAAGACAGGAAAAGAGTGAGAGCCACGGGGAAAACAAGAAAAGCGGTGTATTGTTTGGAATGGGGGGGGGGGGGTGGCTAAGCCTGATGCTTAGTTCGCTCTCACCTGCCAAATAACCATCGATGTCCTGAAAGTACTTACAGCCCACTATGTTTTAATCTTTGATGATACCATTTAAAAGATCCTAAATTAGAGTATTTAGCCTGGGTGGTTATTGAATATATATTCAATGGGGAGGGGATTTATCTAGGATTTGGGTTTTATCTTTTTGAAAAATGATTGATTTGGGGAATTCTTATTAGGTCATGCATTTTATCACAAGATTGTATATTGCCTAAAAGCATAGTTTTCACTGCTGTTCTTATTTCTATATTTATTGGGTGTTCATACAGGAGCTCCTCCCTAATTGAATGTGAATAGTGAAGCACCGTAAGGAGTAAAGAAAAAAAAAAAAAAAATAGTTTGGACTTTTGATGTTGTGTGTGGTTTAAACTGCTTCCAGAAGAACTAAACGAGACCTCCATGGTATATAAATGGTGGTGGCAGCTTTACACTACTTGAACCCTAGACCCCAACAAAGACAATTAGGGTTCATTACATGCCTTTTACATCACAACAACATTAATATGCAATGTTCTGTAGAATCACTGATCTGCCATTATCTCGTGCTCGTCTCAGACGAGATTGTCCGCTAGAGAGAAAATGGCAGCTGCCTGTGTGTCCAAAAATCAAATTTTCCTAAATATATATTCACTTCAGACTATTATCTACACACACACATATATATATATATATATATATATATATATATATATATATATATATATATATATATATATATATATATATATATATATATATATATATATATATATATATATATATATATATATATATATACACACACATATAAATATAAATATATATAAATATATATAGTTTCAAATATGCCAAATCAAGATATTGGGGTGCAGTTCCCCTTTAACTAGTGGCAGTCAACAGGAACTGGGACTAAGTTAAACAGAGGAAGTTATAAGGTCATGGTTAATAAGCCACATCTTTCAATGGTCAACTTTTTGCACATTATCTGTGTTAATGATTAGATACAATAGTCCTTTAATCCTGCAAAGAGAAACCCCATTAACCTCTAATTTAATAATAATTAAAAAAATGAACCACTCACTCCATAATGGCTCTCTCATTCCGAAAACTGCTGGAAAATTAATGCTTCTTGGAGATCAAAAACAGAAACAGCCTAGAATTATTGCGTTTGTGTAGAAAAGGGAGGAAGGTATGCAATTACAAATGCTAGAATAATCCCTTCTGCAGGGAGTACATGCCATGTTTCAGAGATTGGCCTACTTGATAGCCCATTTAATCTCTCCATTGGTTTCCAGGAACAGCAGCCGAGTAGCACATTTAGGCTATTAATTTCTCGTGAGGGCTGAGTTCTGCAGTACACATCTAGTCGTCTAGGGATCAAAATGGAAAGCACTTGTGTGCATTTGCCATAGGAATGGATCATGGAAATCTAAAGTCCATTCTTTTTCGAGTTTGGTGGAATGAGAAGAAAAGATAATGTCTCTCGCTCTCTACAAGTTCCCTCATTTATGGATGTAGTACCATATGCATTTGTGAGTAAAACAGACTCAAAGATCTTGAGTCTTTTTTAACATGACTGCAGAGACCATTTAAAGAGTAGTTACAGAATACAGTGGGGAGGGGGGGGGGAATACAATGAAGGACACTCCCAAGTATAAGGGTTTGTTAAGCTGCTGGATAACAACGTTTCAGGCACAACCCTGCATTTCCATATTTCCATTTAAAAGACAAATTCAGACACTCAATCGTCCCAGTCCCAGACAGGAAAAACAGCAACCTTAAGAATAGTGCTGGTTTCTGGTTCCAAACCACAAATAAAAATAGTTTCATTAATAAATGGGCTTTACTGATGAGCTTATTGATGTTGAGATATTTCCCTAAGATTATTCAAGGCCAGCTGAGGCAGAGGAAAGGTAGAAAGGTCACAGTTCTTAACGATAGGCTTCGTGCCATAAACACAGCAACCCACATAACTAACATTCCTTGCCTGCCACTGATAGTGCCTCAGCAACCACAGTTTGTGGAGATTAGGGTCACATTACCATAAACTAAACACTTGCTTTACACACATATAGGTAGTTTACAGTATTTTAGGTTTCCTTCTTCCTCCTCAGAACACCTGATGGTAATGAACTAGCCTATGTTCCACTTTCAGAACACAGATCTCAAAGTACAATGCCAGGAAGTGACAATGGAGGCAAATTAACTGGGAACATTTTCCCCAGGCTAATGCTAATAACTTTGCGGTCCCGTACTTGGTCTTTACAGCACTGCAAAATCTTGTCAAATGCTTTATTGGGGAGAGACCACAACTTTGTATGGATCAAGCCACTCTTCTATGGTGGCACAAATTAACCTTCTGTTCATTGGGTTTCATGGGCTGGATGATGTTAAGCTATTGCCAACATTCAGCCTTATCACAGCCAAACGCATTGCGATCCAACCTGCCTTTTCAACAAGTATTAAAAAGACAGTTATTCAGGTCTCAAACTCATCACCTGAGACTTTAGAACGTTTGACCAAATCATGAAATAAATTAAAAGATCTCTGGGAAATTTTAAAACAAAAACCTTGCTGCCCTGAAGGATAAGATTCATTTATAGAGTGCACACTAAAATTAAAAAGTAGCTTATTTGTCTACTAATCTGTTAAAGATATTGTTTTAATAGGAAATGCATTGAATATGAGGTTTTAAGGGCTAAATCATTCACCACTTTTCTACATTATAGATATTAACCATGTATGAACACTTACAGAACTTGCCCGGTTAGGCGTAAGATTACCCCCCTTAAACCTCATCAAAATCTCTCTTCAAAAATGCTCGTCGTCTTTTAATTGATCTACAAATGACAGCACAAAATGGCACTCCTGCGTGCGTGATACTCTGATCGCTTGATTTACATCACACAACACTCCCCAGGTGTGGTGGCATCCTAAGACAAACTAACAGGAAGTAGTCCAGAGGTGAATGCAAGAAAGCACACAAATTAAATACTTCATTAGACAAGTCTACTCAAAATATACACCAGTAAATGAGCAAAACTTCCATATACTGTACTCTTCCAATCTCAATACAGTAAAATAAATCTGACTTTCAGCAGAGCTCTGTCAATCACCTACATAATCAGATTTGCAGGTGTTCTGCTTGACTGGTGCACTTAACTACACCGACCAGCCATAACATTATGCCCACTGACAGGTGAAGTGAATAACACTGATAATCTCGTCATCATGGCACCTGTCAGTGGGTGGGATATATTAGGCAGCAAGTAAACATCTTGTCCTCAAAGTTGATGTGTTAGAAGCAGGAAAAATGGGCAAGCATAAGGATCTGAGCGACTTTGACAAGGGCCAAATTGCGATGGCTAGACGACTGGGTCAGAGCATCTCCAAAACTACAGCTCTTGTGGGGTGTTCCCGGCCTGCAGTGGTCAGTACCTATCAAAAGTGGTCCAAGGAAGGAAAAGCGGTGCACCGGCAACAGGGTCATGGGCGGCCAAGGCTCATTGATGCACGTGGGGAGCGAAGGCTGGCCCGTGTGGTCCGATCCAACAGACGAGCTACTGTAGCTCTAATTGCTGATTCAGCGGATGCTGGTTCTTATAGAAAGGTGTCGGAACACAGTGCGTATGGGGCTGCGTAGCCACAGACCAGTCAGGGTGCCCATGCTGACCCGTCCACTGCCGAAAGTGCCTACAATGGGCACGTGAGCATCAGAACTGGACCATGGAGCAATGGAAGAAGGTGGCCTGGTCTGATGAATCACGAGTTCAAGGTAAGGACTTGGCCTCCAAATTCCCCAGATCTCAATCCAATCAAACATCTGTAGGATGTGCTGGACAAACCAGTCCGATCCATGGAGGCCCCACCTCACAACTTACAGGACTTAAAGGATCTGCTGCCAACGTCTTGGTGCCAGATACCACAGCACACCTTCAGAGGTCTAGTGGAGTCCATGCCTCGACGGGTCAGGGCTGTTTTGGCGGCAAAAGGGGGACCTACACAATATTAGGCAGTTGGTCATAATGTTATGGCTGACTGGTGTAAATGTTCAAATGTTGGGACAGATAAGGAGAAAGGAATTTGAAGAACTGGGTCAAAAAGCAAGTAAAAACTTGTATTGCAGACTAGTGGTATTGGAAAGGTGGGACTCTGATGAAACAAACAATTCAGCCCAGGTTCTCCTAATTCAATGACTTGCTGCAGATCCTTTAACATAGGTTTGTTATTATTCAGTATGACTTCATGAACATGTTTCCCATGCAATCTAACCCTTTCTGCATATCTTGCAGGAAATTGGTCAAAGACAATGACAATGAACAATTGGTTTGGGAAATGCAACAGACCTAATTTATTTTTATTTTTTAAAGTGCACTATTCCTTTAACTACAAATCATTTTAGCATAATTCAATGCCACATTCTTGCAGGATTGATTAAAGAGTAGCATTCTTGTAATGGAATGGAAAAACAGGGTAACCATTATGTACAGTGTCTGAGGATCAGTGTTGAAGTATCTTTCATGTAGTTTGTATTGAGTGACACATTCATGTCCCAATTTATGCTGCAACAATATTGTTCACATGTTGTCAGATAGTCCATCCTGCTCAACAGGTTCTCCCACTGAATGAAGCAACTCCAATGAAGAGAAGGTAAACAAGCCATTATACAACACGCACACCAAGCAAGGCCCTACAGAGAGACTCATGATCATCAGGGGGTATTGGGTGACATCTACACTTTCCTAATAATAGAAAAAGAATACAGTCTGGCAAATTTAATTAGTTTCCATTTAATGACGGTTTGAGGACTAGCAAATCATGAAGCTTGATTCCGGTGTACAGAACGGCATGTACATCACGATGCATTCAGAGTTAATTGAGGTTTACTACCTAAACTAAAAGGTGTGGCACTCAGGTCCATGATCATGTAAATAGTCATCTTTCTAGAACATCATGCAACATAAATGTACTTGCCATAAAGTTTGATTTAATTGAATTAAGCTTAATTGAAATTGAGAAATGCACTGGTTGTACGAGCCATTTTTCTTTTGATTCTCAAGAATGATTATGCATTTATTTTAATCAGTTTAAGCAGTTTAGCACAGTATTTTGTAGTTATGTACAAGAAACTGGATCAAAATAGCATTGACAAACCCCAGGTTACCACTGTATACACCCCTATCCAATTTCTTGTTTAGCTGAGCAATCTGTGGTGGAAAATCTATTATTTAATAGTGCAAGTTTGTTGGGTTGCAACTGAAGCTTCATTTTCCAGCATGTGGGTCTGATCATTTCACAGCCTACTGAACTAACAATGTATTAGTTTTGCCACATCATGCCAACGTGAACCACTTTGCCCTCTAGAGAGACGCCGAATACGTACTTCCACAACCCTGCGGCCAAGTATCACCACAACAAACACGTCCACAGGATTGTTTTAGTTTGGTCTTGTAGTGGTGTACATAAAAACATTATACTGTAGAACAAAGAACTCCCGGCGGCAAAGAGCTGCACCTTTGTTTTTATGTCACATCTCCCAGACACACAAAACTGAGTCTGCATGAGCCTACTGTACCGTATTGTTTATCTTCATACAAAACACAGATTGACCCAGTTCAATGAAACATAATGCAAGAAAAATATTTTGCGCAGTTTCATAAAATCGCATCTAATGTTACAGGGATGGCACTTCAGTATTTTTCAGTACTGTACTGAACAAAGCATCAAATGCAACACAAATGCATATCACAAATGTACACTCAATGAACCAAGGACCTCAAATTGCCCTGCTTGAATAGTGGCCCCAGTGCAGCAACCTCTAGAAACAAGCCTTTTCTAGATTTATTTGCAATATTCAGATTGAACAGCACTGAAACCACATCGAGGAATGTGGTATGCATTTAATACATTCAATATGTTAATGTTTTGACATTAAGGTATACAAAGTGTCCAACACCCAAAATTACAAGGTGGAAATGTCACCAGAGCCCAGAGGGAACAGCTGATCTCATTAGAAGCCACAAGCCTCACCCAGCCGGCACTCCCACTTTTCAGCCACCCCAGACTGCACTTGGCACCCAGACTGTCAAGGCACTTTGCAGGGGCAATGTCAACAACTGCTTTATAGAAACAAAGTGGCCTCAAGCACACACAAATAAGCAATTCACAAATCGGGATGCCAACCTTGTTTTCTTTTAGGTTTGCAATTTTAAATCAGGTGCAAGGTTCCATTACGTTTAGGTCATGATTTATTTATTTATTTTTAAGACTGCATTTTAAACCACCAGATTGTTAAAAATGGGAAGGGAGAATTGAATTGCATCATCTCCTATTTTTAGAATACTGGAAAATGTTTACAGTCCTGATAACACCAAACACCATCTTATAAAAAGGCTTCTCCTAAACTAGTGATTCCCAATCCTGGTCCCGGGGACCCAGTGTCCTGCAGGTTTTTGATCCACCCCCAATTAACTAAAACCTTAATTTAACAAATAATTTGCTTAATTTGACTTAAAATGTAATAAACATTGGAGAATCTGGGTACCTTGTATTCTTTTGTATTCAACCTGACATCTCCAATGGTTTAAAATTCTTAATGAGCTCTGATTAAGCCAATTGTCAATTCAATTAAGGAATTGAAATGCCAAAAACCAGCAGGACATTTGGTCCAACCACTGACCTAGTCGGAATGACAGGAAGTTAACAAGTATTTCAGGGTAACACAGGCCACAGAGCAGAGGTGTTGTACAGCACCTTATTACATGTATTATCCTGCAGGTTTCTATGAATTATCCTGCAGGATAATTCATGCAACACTAAGAAACTGTAGTAAATATATCCATATTTGTATTAGTTCTTACATACACACAGTTATAGAAAACGAATGGGCATACTATGAACAAAATGAAAAGATATTTTCTACTGCAGCAAAGCATTGCATTGTGTGAGCTTTTCTTTGTGACATTTATTCTTTAAAAGGTCAAGCCCCAAAACTATTCTGAGTGTGACTTTAAATCAAAAATAAATACATGGCAAGTGTTATCAAATTGTTCAACGTGCACAAGAAAGTGTGAAAACCAGAGGTGAATATCAGGAGATACACATACATTGGCTGTTAAACACCAATTATTTTTTGCAACTGCTAGGCTAATGTGTTCCAGTCTGTACCTAGGAAGCATGTGGCCGATCAGGGTGCCACTTTTTTCACACTTCGCAGCAGAGAATAAAGCCTGCGAGTACGTGAATGTTTGTTAGAAGCAGGTGCCCGAATTGTAAAACCGAACCGGTTCTACTGGCTCGATCAGTCCTCGCAACCTGTGCAGCCATCAATGGGGAAGTGCTCAGCAAGTGCACTGAGCAATCTGCAATCTATGTTTAGAAAAGGGACATCTCTAAACCCACCTGGCCAGGATAGTTTATGAATCACTGATCATATACATTGCATGTTAAGATCCCTCCCAATGTAGAATTTCCAGCACTTCACAGAACATGAAGTACTCAAATGCTGCAGCTAACACACACACACACACACACACCTTCCTTGGTAATTGTGAGCAAGGTGCACTTATGTAAGGACAAGGACACCTTGAACAGTATAATTAACAGCTTATGGGTGGATGGATTGAAAACAAAAATAAACAAAACCACAAAGAATCTTTACTATGCATTTGTGACCGTCACACCCCCCGCGTGAGACTGTGGATTGGTAAGGGTGACATTTATAGCCTAGTATGCCCTTGTCAATTAATTGCTCCGTTTAGTAGACTTAAGGTGGTACTGCTAGATTACAATTGTAACTGCTTGGGTTAAAACTGTATTAACTAGACAAATCCTGCTTTCAATATGTATGTTTTGTTGATTATTATTTTTTTAATTAAAAAAACAGAACTAGTTACAAATTGTAACAAGCCATAACAACCTTAAATAAGTTAACAGTACCTCTTCTGTCAGTACTTATTTACACAGCCAGTGAGGGAAAAAAACCAGCCTTCCCACTGGGGTCACTTGGCTCTTGACAACTTCACATGGTGTCGGCACATTCACTAATGAATCAAACGGGAATAACCTTTGCAGTGCTTACAATTCCTTCACTGTGACTTAAGTATAGGGGAACTCATAGGCTACTGCATCAACAAACCAATATAATACTCTGCAGTTAAGAAGCCAACAAAGAGCAAATCTACAAAGCATTATTGGAAAATTCTGCATGAATAGTAGTGTGTACATTAGACTTCCTCAGAGCTGCTGTGGATTATACCACTAATCCATCACTTGCCAAAGACTGAGAAAAGACTACAAGTTTAATCATGACACAAGGAACCGAGTGAAATGCAAAACAGGAGCTTTGTGGTACTCCATGAATAGTACTGGGTAACAGTCACCAGTGTCAGTTCCCTTGTGGCTTGGGTGTCAAACTCAACTCAAGCCAATATCAATAGTGAACTAACAACTGCTCAGTGTCACCATAAATATCAAAACAGTGGGCATAACCAGAGCAGTTCAGTATACGTATAATTAACTTATTCACACAAACATGTGGGAACAGGGTAGGTATCAGTTAAAATATTTATCAAAAATAGTAATACATTTGGAGCAATTGTTTTGGATATCCCTCTTGAAAAGTTTTCACATGAGAAAATTAAGTAATGTCATCATTAATTTATGCAAGTTCACCACAATTAATGCAAGCTTAGTTAACTATACAAAAAGATGAATAAATACAAAAACACAAAACCATACAAAGTCAAATCTAAATTTCGATGCGGACAAAATTAGGAATGCATGCATGACTCAAAATGCATACCATAACTACTAGGATAAAACACCAGACTGTTTTGTGCAGATGTAAGAAAATGTCTGCCCCAACACTTCAACACCGGCTTGAATGCAAATCAAGTCTAAATGTTATCAACACTAGAGAGGTCACTCCTGACACGTTCACTGGCAAGGGACTCAATCTGCTGTTCTCCAGAGAAAGTCAACAAACTTGAAAGTCCAATGTTAGTTTTCATGCTGTACAGTGTAGCCTCTCTGGGCTGAAACATTAGATCTAATAACACTGAATACACCCTGCATATTCCATTGTTGCCAAGAACACATTTTCTACAAATAAGGACATTGAGTTCCTAAAGTACAAAGGGGTCATGTTTTTCATGTATTAGTTGAAGTAAAAAAAAAAAAAAAAAAAAAAGCTAAAAATGTGAATAAATTGGAAAATTAATGCAAGGTGAAGTCAGGAAAATCTCAGTGGGTTTTACAGCCTGTGCAACACTAACAACCTTCCCCTGCACACTTCCTGCCAATCCTCCGTTTTATTCAGACGCAACTCTGCTGGTATGGAAACCAAACAAACGCTAGCTAGTAGAGAATGCGAACACAAGACCACGACACATGGAATATGAAGACACCAGGTTCACAGGTTTTACAATTCCAGAAATGATGCTCTAACAGAATTTGTTTTTCCCCGTTGCCCCCAATTCACACTGGCTTTGAATGCCGGAAAATAGCCGGCAAGGATGCATTCACACAGGAAACAGAGACTGCCGGCAAGAGCCCCGCGGCCATGGGGACAAAACACTACAGAACCGAGCCGGACCGGCACTGTGGACGTGTCTGTACAAGTGCGATCATCTCCCCGTTTAAAGATATGGCAGAAGCAGTAAAATACTCAGAGATGGATATTTAGGAGACGTCACACTACGGTGTTATTGTAGATTTTTAAATAGGCAAAACAATCACCATTCGGCAGCACAACGCTGATTATAATATTCACAAATATAGTAGCCTATTGTTGTGTTCTGTGTAACTGCATACAGTGCGTTTAAATGGAAAATTTAAATACACCGCTGGATGCGTCACTATTCAGACTGCGGTCATACGATTATGAAAATGAATTGCTTTGCTGGTCAGATCTGCACACATTCTGCACAATGTGAACGCACATGTGTTAGACTACATGTTGTATTGCCGTCTTTATTATTTATATATTGGCAGACACCCTTATCCAGGGCGACTTACAAATAAGAGCAATACAAAGTGCAAAAATACAGTACAGTTCAAAGCATAATGTTTACAAAACAATTACACACGTAGATTTCCTATACACAGTAAACAATACAATGTAGTCATATGTATTTGTTATTGTATGCGTTAAGCTGCCATTTCTTATATGCACTAATGTAAAAAGTAAATATCCGGGGTTTTATTAATACAAAAGGAACCGAGCTAACATTACATATGCCAACCTGTTGGTTCATCAATAACACTCAGAATTGCTGCGACTATTATTTTCAACCTCCGCGATTTCTAAAAATCCGGTTCGTTTATTGTGACCGTAACGAGTTCTTGGTCAACGGTGGCTTAACCTTGTCGTGTTGTGGTCGCAAAAATGCGCCCTTATTCTGACTGGTTGAGTCAGTAGCTGACGTACCGTGTCGACATGCAAGGACTTGACACTGAATTTGCCGGCAATCATATTCCAGCTACATTCACACAGACACGTTGCCGGCAAATTGACTAGGACCATTGCCGGAAAATTGCCGGCAACGATTTGACCCATTCACACAGACCTTGCTGGCAACAATATGCCGGCAAATTGCTGGCAAATGTTTAAGTGTGAATGGGGTTAAAGAAACACAATCAGCAAAGATCAAACACAGCTAGTCTGAAAAACACTGCTCCTTCACCTTGGCTTAGAGGGCCTTTGGTTGGGATTCACAACCTGTAGAAGGTCAATTTTAGCGGTTGAACCATTGAGAAATTGACAATTCCAAATCCGGGTTACAAACAGAATGACAAAACGTGACCAAGTTAAAAGTAATCTTGCAATTCATTCAAATAAGGCTGCACAGACCAATAGTCATCACATCAAAGCATCTGACCAGTACCGAGTCACCAACTAAAATAAGAAAAAGCAGCCCAAAATATTCCAAGGGTGTTATGACGACTAATTCTGAGGTCAAGATTTGGCAATGTGCTCCACCTCTTGTACAGAAACTTCACTTTACTCGAACACTGAAACAGCGTCGCACTGGGGAAAAAGGCCATCTCGGATCATGAAGATTAATAGTCATGTTTGAGGGCCTTAGGATAGCACAGCTGTGAAAAGGGAATAGGAACATTTATATTCTACTGCATAAATACTAATTGGGAGGTCCATAAAACCATGACTGGATTAAAACAGCCTTCTATCCATCCTAAGAAATGCTGCCTTCAGAAGGAGTTGCACACGGAGCTGAAATTCTGATTTTAGCTCAGTTAAAAGGAACACCTACTTTTAAAATGCCATTTTTTTTTAAACCTTCAGCTTGCAGTAGAGCGCTCTATCAGTTTACACATGCTGGCCACTACATTAAATACAGTAACCAGAATGATCTTGACAGAAATCATGGCTGGCAGAAAGGGAAATCTGCATCACTGAAAGTAAACCGATTTTATTATCAACATGCTTGAATTATGATTTTTTGGGGTGGGGTTTTGGAGTGCGCAGGATGGGAGAAAAAACATATCTAGTTTGGTTCTTGCGTGTAATTGTTCAATACAGCAATTAGGAAATATAATGTGATGACTACAGGCTATGTCACAGTCATAACACCCGGACTACCAGATGAACTATAATTAGATTAAAGCAGACAAGAGGACCCCACAACAGGATGAACTGACAGATTACAGTTAGGTGGGCCACTGTAAAAGCACCAAAACAAAGTGTACAACATTCCTCAACTGGGACCACAAACACAATCGCAGTCCTGGAGGGCTACCCTCACTGGGGTTTTAAGACTTTTAAAAAAAAAAAAAAAAAAAAAAAAAAAAACACCAACATTGTAGGCAACAGGGATAGAGGAACACTAGTTCAATTACACAAATTAAAATATGCAACGCGGAGGTCAGCTGGAACAAAAACAAAGACGCTGGGACCCACAAAACCGAACATTGTGCATCACTGTAAAATGCCACTGAAGACCAAATATAGATTTAAATATAGTACACACAGACTAACTAAATATTGTAGAACAGAACACTACACCCTTCTTTAAGCTCAGGTAATGGTGCCATACAGTTAACTGAAAACATTATAGGGCTAGACACTAAAGGGAAGGTGTATGCATGACAGGCCAGCAATATTCAGACTGGAGTGGGCTAAGAAAATGCTCATGCTTTCTACACCAGCATTGTTTATGAAGAGCCATAGCCCTTAGTTACAGTTTATACTAACAACATAAGCCACATGTTGACAAAGGTGATCTAAATCAAAACAAGGGTGACTTACAAATGTGACATTTAACATTTGTACATACAATTACCCATTTACACAGATTTAATGGAGCAATCTATGTACAGTACCTTTCTCAAGGGTACAACAGCAGTGTCCCCAACCTGGGACTGAAACCACAAACCCCCACTCCAGAGTGCAGAGCCCTCACCACTACTCCACACTGCTGCCACAGGTTTATTTATGCATGTAGGTATACACATACAATTATTCAGAAACTGGAAACACCACAAAGAAGCATGGAAAGATCATGCATGCTTGGCATAACAAGAAGAGATAGGAAAACGAATACAGATCTGATAAACCAATGTGTGACATCACTGAAAGAGGGAGAGTTTTAATGCGGCATTGAGCCGGACACATTGCAAGAAGAACAAACCAAAGTTAGCTTTCCTACTCAGTTTCAATCAATATCACACAGAACAACAGGAACAGGAATGGGATAGTTAATAACCAGTTCAAATATTTTAAGTTGAGAAACAGGAAATTAGGGTAGTAAGTTTGAATCTCTATTTAATAAGACACTTACTCTACATTCAGTGATGTGTTTAAACAAATAGCTGGGTCACTTGTATGTGTGTATATACACACACTATATATAAAATTACAAGTTCCCCCTATCAAAAGGGGACTAAATTGGTTCTTGACCGATTGAAATCGGTGTATATGCAAGATGTATGGGATTTCAGCAGGTCGATTGTATCATTAGGCGATTTGTAGCACTTCACATTTTAAAACTCGGGAACCAAATGCGCATGTCAAAGCACGGTTTAACAAAATAGTTTCCACGTGTATTCAAAAGACTTAGAAAACATCAAAATATTAATAAGTAAAATCTAAACACCTACTATAGGAAAAACAACTTTTCTAAGAATATATAAAGTTTCGGCAGGATACCGAACAACTTTTGCTGAAAAGAAACTGTCACACACACACTTAAATACAATAACTCCATACTGAAAGAACAGACAGTAACTTCAAACACTAAGCAGTCGTTAAAGCACACGTACATATAATATATGGAAACCATGTACTATGTAATAATAGAGACAGACAGTCCTATGAAACAGCGGGACTCACTCGGTCTTACTGCGGCCCTGCTTGGCGTGCAGCTCGGGCAGGTCGATGACCGCCTGCCCCAGGAACTTGTCCAGCCCCACCAGCGCCCGGTGCATGACGATGATATACAGGGTGCATTTCTGCTCGTTGCTGAACAGGGGCAAGTCGAAGGTGGCCTCCTCCTTCCACACCGGGTTCACGGTTTTCTCCGACACCGAGGTGGAAAACTTCTCCTTGGCCACCTGCATGATGGCGTAGGCATCGTTGGTGCCATGTTTGCCCTTGACCCGCAGCTTGCGGGCCTGGAACACCGTCACCTGCGCGTTGGTGGGGTACCACTGCTGACTCTGGTCCGCCAGAGACATGGCCGGGGGCGGTGGGATGAGGCCTGAATGAAGAAAACGCCTCCAGGAGAAGGCGAGGGGCACCGGCTCGGGAACAGCACTGTACGGGGGTGTCGCCTACGATGCCAAGTTTCGGTGCTCCGGACTGACGCTGCCGTGCGGGGCTCGGCTATATAGGAGCGCTCCACCTGCCCTCTCTGACGTCACTCTCCAGTGTGGCGCTGCCTGTTTATTTGCACTGTTATTTCACAAGACTTCTCACTCCTCCTACACGTCCTTCCTCAAAAACTGATGCACTAACACACACGGTTTCTGTTTTTTAACTGTAACAGACATAAACAAACCCAATGACTTGATAGACTAAAACGAAATTGCGGCTTCCAAACACTTTGGCCACAGAGGCTATTCATTCACATTTCTTAAATATTCTGATATAAGCGATTTTTTTTATTATTGTGAAGCTCAACTTTTAAATGATTTAATACGTTGTCTATATAGAGAAGAATAACTGCATTATTTCCGCCACATGTTATCTGTTCAATTGTTTAAAATAGCCTATATAAAAATATATACATACACAGCTCTGTCATCGAAAACAGATTATTACATTGATAAGGTGCAACACTCTTAACTGTATACTTTATGTATCTCTGCTACATATATATATATATATATATATATATATATATATATATATATATATATATATATATATATTTTTTTTTATATACACATTTGTTACAGATAGAACAATTACTTCGACTTTATATATATTGCCGTTTTTATCCGTACGTTCACCACTTCCCATTCAGTCTAGTCGGAGGTTGAAACCGCAGTCTGATCTGGTCTCTGACTGATTGATTGGTTGGTTGACCAATCAAATGAAAAATATCCAGCCGGCAGTACAGAGTCCAGTCACTGTCATCGATTCGTCGCCTGATTAAACCCAATCGATAGTTTGTACCGATACTAAATTCTGGAAAACAGAGCGTGCTAATTTAGCTTATCAACGCATCATATACATGATTTAAAACTCTGTAGTCCCTTTCATTGGCTAATACATTTATATTTCTATGTTTGCAGTCATTTGAGCCGCATCCCATTTTTTTTCTCGAACTCCCAAACTTCCTCCTTCCTTGTGTCCCATTCTGTGTTTTCCCCGCCCATTTCTCAAGCGGGACTTGTTTATTGGTCAGTCGACGATCAATCAGTGGCGTTGCTGTGATGTGATTGGTGGGTACAGAGCCGCAACAGGTTGCGGTTTCTCTAGCAGGTAAGATTAGAGCACACGTTGCTCGGCAACGGATATTACGTCATTTTCAACTACATTAATTCTGTTAATTTAAGTCGAAAATATGTCAATGTGTAGCGTTTGAAATTATTATCATTTTAAATTGTCCGTTTATTTCTTTCAGTATCTGATAAAAACCCAACACGTATAATTGGCGTAAACGCAATTAGTGATGAATGTGAACAGATCAGTCCTATGCGATGTATAGGATGCTGACATCATTGCTGAAAAGATGGAGGGTTTAATGACGATCGAGGCTCTGTTCCAATCATTAAACCAGGTTAACGTGTTGGTTGGCCAGTGCATCCAATTGAATAGGCTATAACTTGCCCTTTTAATTTTCAAATGTTTTGTGAGATACAAAATCATATGTATATTGTTTTATTATAATAATACTTTCCTTTAGATGAATAATAGGAGATGTATTTTGACAGTCGTGGGGGAATCTGATTACGAAGTCAGCATTTCTCAGGCTATATTATTACGTTCAAGGATTAAAGATAGGGTGAACCCATGAAAAACGAAAACAATAAAATTAGTATTTTATTACATATTTGCTGTAAAGTAGATCACACCTGTAATGTACAGCAATATACCCCCCACCCCCAACAACAAACTCCATTGATAAACGTGTGGGCTCTGGTGTGAACGCGTCAGAGGTTCAGGTTCCACTTCCACCTGCATTAGAAACCCGCTGAGGGTAGAAGCACTACTGTTGCATTACAGTATCCGACCGACCGAGGCTTTCTAAGGAAGATTAACAAGGGGGAAAAACATGTTTGTTTTCTCGAGTTAATGTAATGCGTTAACACTCTTCATTGCAACTGATTAAGGCACCCAGATGGCCCGATTTAATCTGCGTCTCCCCAGACATATGCTGCCAGTTCCACACAAACATTACTACTACTTCTGCAGCTACTGCTACTACCACTACTACTGATCAAAAGTGACAAGTATTTTGTTTTCTTCGTACGCAAAACAATGGATACACTCCTCGGATAATGTTGCCCCAATAAGATTTGTATAGGCTGTACATTAATTCAATAAACATGCGTTCTGATTACAAAATGACATATAGGGAATCAAAGAGACCGGCATCCTTTAAGATGGAAAAGTAATTAGAAAGTTATAACAGCAATTTAATTTGAAATCCACTTTTTGCAATGGGAGACTGGAGCGCCATCTCTCGTCTCCTCCGTCACATAGCGTTGTTCAAAACTAACTACACTTCATAATCCATAATCCCATGGTCAGGGATTTTTTGATTAATTTTGCAGTTTTTGATAAGAGTGAGATCGTGAATGAATTTCAGTAAATGGCAATACATACATATTTTGAGAAGTGAAGTATCTACGTGCCCCACTGGAGTGATATTAAAACCAGCAGCCTATTCCTGCACGGGATTGGCTATTAATCCCAGTTTGAAGAATAAACGTATCACTGACACAGTTATTAGCTCATTTTTTTATTTAAAAACGAACAAACATAACTTTTAATAAGGCACTGTCTGGGTTCTAAAAAATATATTATAAAACAACAACATTTTTCGTTTTTTTTTTTTTATAATACATAATGAATTGGCATCAGGTAAAAATATAAATATGCACCTAGATCCTGAAGTAATTAGAGATGAGAGCTGCGAAAGAAAACAAGCACAACAGCGAGCTAGCTGTCACAAACTGTGGATAAGAGAAGTACGACAGGGTGAATGACTGCAGTTTTTGACCATTACCTAATCAGCTGATGAAAACATGAAGAATGGACACAGAAATGGAAATTAGAAGAAAAAAGAAAATCCTATAGCAGTGTTTTTTTATATTCTATAGGGGCTTTTGTTTTGAAGTATACATCTGTTTAATTAGATATTTTAATTTTTAATTAAGATCTTAAAAAGTTTGAGATTTTAATTGATATAAGTGTTAAGTGTTAACAAGCTGTTGAAATTAAAAAAAACAAATGCATAATTAAGTATATAATTAGTTCAATTAAGCAACTGAGAGGTCACTGGTAAAAAAAAAGAGCCTAGAAGCACCACAGGACTCCTGCTATAATTAATCACAATTAAGCACATATTTGTTTATATATATATATATATATATATATATATATATATATATATATATATATATATATATATATATATATATAAAGAGAGAGAGAGAGAGAGAGAGAAACCTCAACCACTTTTAAAAACAATTCTAAAAATAACTTTCTGGGAGGTCAGTCTCTTCTGTCTTTAGTTAGTAAATGCTTAATTTTTTTCATGACAATTGTTTAATCATATGGAATTTGATTAGAGTCTTCCTTCCTGCAATCAAACATAATGTAAATGATTGCTACAAATATATATTACGTTTTGAACAAAGGCTTCAAAAATTAAAACCATAGGTGGAAATCAAAATCACTCAGGTGTTTGAAACCCTGTGCTTCACATGTATTTTTTTTTTTAAACTTGCTTAACTACTTGAAGGCTGTGCTCCTGATTAAATTATATTTTTTTAAATAAACTAACACTGATTGAACACCTGTTGCGTTTGGGAGCATGATTCTCCAGAGATAGCCATACCGAGTGGGACAGTCAACAATATTTTAAATATATATATCTACTTAAATATACACACATACACATGTATCCAATAAATATATGTATTACATGTATACACATGACATACAGAGATACAAAACTGTTCATGGGATGTCACAGCACAAGTGGCTGTTGGGAAAACCTGTAAACTCTGTGAATGCACTTCTCTGTACATAAGCACACTACATTCTGGTAACATAGAGTAAAGCAACTAACTGTATGAAGCAATCTGCCCATATGTGCTAACTTATCACCAGCTTCTCCTGACTGTTTTGAGTACACGAGAAAGTCTACAATCTTGGGTGAAGAGCCTGACATTGTGTAACAATTGATTCCCTCATACTTTTCACAGCCCCATCAGAGACTGTAGTTCTTTTTTTGTTTGTTTTTAAGGGAGATTTCAAGACTGACATTACATGGTTATTAATACAAACAAACACAATATGATATTTACACAATAGATTTGCTTTGCAAAAGGTTGAAGCTATTGAGCATCATTCAAAAACAATAATCAAACATTTCTTTGGCACAATACTTTCCCTGAACACATTGACGTAGTAAAATACTGTACTGAGCAGAATCAGCTATATCCCTATAGGTGAAAAATATTTTTCTACTGGAATACAGAATACTGCATGTGCTCTACATTGCCTACAAGAGCAAACACTATAGCTGTATAGGAGATTATACAAATTGCATAAGGTTGCATGCTTATAATGTAAACATCGAAGCCAGTATTATTGTATGAGACAGAGTTGTCGAACTCTGTTCCTCCAGGGCTGCAGGCTCTCTTGATTTTCCACTCCAGCTCTCGGCCACTTAATTCAACTCATTTCATGGTTGAAGTGGATCTGTTTTGCCAGGTGTTGAGCCAGCCTGCTCTCCTGCCTCTTCCCTTGGCTCTGTGTTTTGAATCTTTCAATCACCGCCCACATGAGATCAGGGACGTGAGAAGGAAAACATAACACGACACGCAATGCAGTTCAGTTCAGGGCCGTGGGTGGCAGAGATGGGAAGGGAAAACAGGAGAGCTTTCAGGCGCTGTAGGACCAGAGCCGGACACAGCTGCAGATAAACAGCCTCTGTGCAATCCTGCATCGGTAGTGCACAAACGGTGATGCTTTGTCAGCTGCTGGGTGTGGGAGTGATTCATTTTCCATTATGAACTACCTCATTACACATTGAATATACTAAGCATCAACCCACCCCCTTCTATTTTTCCTCTTCTGCCTCCTAGAGGTACAATTAAGTAAGTGCAGAAAGACCTATTTTTTGTGGAGGAGGTGGAGGTCTCTTCATTTTATCTCCAAGTCTTTCTTTTCCTCATTTGTTCAGTTATGCAATTTCACATACTCTCCAGAAGGGGTCAGTCTGGCTCCTTCAATCCCATACATTTCACCAAAGCCCACTTCCACATTCCTCGGGAAAGGAGTGCCTTGCTTTCTGACCGTGAAGCAGGCAAAGTTCAGATTTGAACCTCTCTCCGGATGCCAAGTTAAAATGAATTCCCAAGTGTCGTCCCAGCCCAGGGCAGCCTCCCTGTCTGTCTGTCCGTCTGTCTTTTGTCCCAGAGGGTGAGGGAAATATTGCCTATCCTTCTGTTCTCTAACCCCTAGATTCCAAATATCCATGAATCTCTCTGTGTGTATTTCTCCTCTTTAAGAATATCCTACAGGCACAAATTAATACATGGTCTAGTAAGTGCAATGTGTTTTTTCCATTTCCTAGGACATGTGTGTCTGATACATCAACTCTGGGTACCATACGTACATTCCTCTATTGGCCCTGATGACACAAGGGGAGTCCACAGAATCTTTCACGTTACAGATCTGCCTGAACCTCTCTTAACATCAGCTGAATAGTCCTGCAACATCTTAATAGTCGTTGAGTGACACAGTGTTTGTTGATTTGTTTGTGGATAATGTCAAGTTTTAAGAGAGATTTTCTTTTCTGTCTGTCTGTCTGTCTGTCAGATCTGGGACTTTTCAACACAGATTTGGTAGTATCCACTCCCACAGTCAAAACTAAGGCAAAATGAAGATGCTGGGTTTGTGATATTCCTGCTGATTCTTACATTTCTTACATTTATAGCGCTTTCCGGTATCCTATAATATGTCTCCCATGTAATCTTGTGTTGTGACTTCTGCTTGATGAAAAAATGTCCAAGCTAACTAATATTTCCAGAAGAAAATAGTGCTTGAAAAAAGCCCAAATGAGAAGATATATCCCAGGGAAATTCCCTAATGTTGTAAAAAACAAAAAAAAAGGAAAAAAGTATGCACTTCCCCCATAACCTTTATACATAAGCAGTCTGTCTAGATTTTCCTTTATACATATTATATTGCAGTCCCTGCAGTATGCCGTGTAATACGCCTCATTATTCTTTGACAGTGTCCCAGTAAAGTGTTCCACTGTTGCCCTTTTAAACGTTAATGGGACGGGAGCTGGATTTCCCTTATGCTATGTGTTCTGACATTCATTTGAAATTGTTCGTTTCCTGTTTCCCATGAAAGAACTGTGTTAAGTTCTGCTGCTGACTGTAACCGACAAAGCACATATTAAAGAAAGGCAAATCAGCCAGACAGTCAATCTTAACATGATTTATAGTATGTACTGCTTCTCCACCTTCCCCACCAACCTGTGCCGGTCAGTTACTCAGAGTATGGGACACCTGGTTATGGACACTGTGACAGTCTGTCCATCTGTCTTTCAAGCCTCTGAAAATCTGGTTGTCATGCTTTATTGTTTGTCCAATAGTCCATCTGATTGTGTCTACTGTCCTCTAACGTCTTGGGAGTCACTTGGTGGGTATATAGAAAATGAACTGTTTACCTAATTTCTTCCTAATTTGTTTTAAAAGAACACAGAAGTGTTCCCCTCTTTTCAGTCAGTCTTGTAATCTAATCACGTTCATAGTCCCAGATTGCTGAGAGTCTTCAAAAAGCCCATGAGATATTTAGAGAGACTCAGAGAGCTTTATTTCTCTAAAAAAGTCTTAAGGATCTCTTATGGTTAAAGGAAAATAAATGGATGGAGCATTACATTTGTCTGTTTATGCTGCCTAGCACCACTTTCACCGACAATTCGGCAAGAGCGACCACAGAAATCCCTTATCTGCCGGCTGTGTTTGGACAGGTCATAAGAACTGAATCTCTGGTCTGGAACAAACATAGTTTTGGGGTCCTCAAAATCAACCTTGAAACTTGGCACCAAGATCAAGACCTGAAGGTCAACCATGGTCTGAAAATTGGAGACCCTTCTTTCCATAGAGAAAGAGATGAGGTTTTGGCTGCTATGTAATCTGCGATGTTGTGGCTACTGACCCATTAACATCTTTCCAGATCTGCTCTGTTTTCGCTCAGCTATAAAGGACATTGGCAAACCTTCCCCCAGTGCCCATCTCTGATTGGTTAATCCTTCTTGTGTCTTGGGCTGGGAGTTTCCAAGAAACAGCTTGATGAGAGTCTACCCTCAATAAGTGACCAGTAATGGAGGAGCGAGGTGGGCCGAATCCCCTCCTGTAGTTTTGGAAACTTTTCCTTGTGTTCATCCCCCTCTCTCAGAAGGGGGCTGCCATTCAGACGGTGGTCTCACTCTTCCAGATGCCACTCTTCATGCCCACCGAACACTGGGAGTGGTCTGTCCCACTCAAGTCCAGCTCCAACCCTGAGCCCTTCAAGGTCCCGTTCTGACTGGTCACGGGTGCAGACATGGAGTTGCCGGGGTTGAGTGGAAAAGAGCTGCGCTTGGCTTCCTTCTCTGCCGCTGCTGCCAGCTTTAGATTGTCCCGGCTAGCACTGCGCCGCTGAGCACCCTGCAGCGCCACCCTGCTGGCCACAGAGGGAAGCAGGGGGAAAGGCTTCTGCCGGCTGCCACTGCTACCTGCGTCGCTGCCCTCTGAGGGGCTGGTGGCAGCAGCCTCTCCAATCCGTTGCCCGTTGGCCATTGGGCTGGTGCGGCTCTCGGAGTGGCTATTGTGGACACTCCCGTTCTCACTGGAGTGGTGTTTGTGGCTAGGCTGGGGTGGGTTGAGTTGTTCCAAACCTGGGGGGCCTAATGCACCCACACTGCCTCCTCCTCCTCCACCCCGCAGTGCCTTCAGGCGGTAGTGCCCCCTCCCCTCCCCTCTGTGGTGATACTGGGCAGCAGAAGTCCCTTGCTTAGTCCTGCTGCCTGTCTTTCGTCTCTGGGGTTGCCCCAGGGCTGAAGAAACTATCGCTGGTGCCAGGTTATTGTTGGAGTACTTAATGTTGTTGTCAGTGCTGGTGCTTGTGTTGGTGTTGGTGTTGGTGTTGGCACCGGCAGGGGCACGGGTGGCGTTGTAGGTACTGTCTTGTGCCACATGCAGCAGGTTGGTGAGTTTACAGTGTCCTGGGCCAGACAGACTGCTGACACCACTGGTACCACTGGGGGTTGATGAGGACCGGGCAGAAGAGGAGTTGTGTGGTTCCCCTGGGGGGAGACAGCCCACAAAGATTTGGGACCCATGCTCTGACACATTAGTTTGTGCCCCAGCGGCACAAGGATGCAGGTAGGCTGGCATGGGGTGGGAGCGGCGGTAAGCAGGGCAGCACCCCAGCCAGGCAGCCTGCACATCAAGCCTGCGCAGGCAGTGATGCACCAGTAGGAAAACACCCAGCACTGTGGTGGCCACTCCATATAGGCAGCTGAACAGCAGCCGCCCCCGCCCCCCCTGCCACACTGCCAATGCCCCACAGCTCCAGAGTGCCACATAAAGGACGTGTGTGGCCACCAGTGCCCAGAATTGGGCTTTCAAGGAATATTGGTCCTCCAAGGCTGTCCCATTATGCATTGTTCCAATTACAGAGTCTGTGGAGAGCAGGCTAGCGCTGCCTCCAAGTGCGGGCTGGCTCTCTGGAATAGGCGTGGAGTTGGAAGATGATGACTCAGGAAGCTCTTTGCGACCCTGCAACCTCCGACTCCGCAGGCAAGACACAGTGCACAGGAAGTACACCCAGCTCACTAACATCGCAAAGCCTGCTGGGACAAAGAAGGCTCCCAGGCTGGGCCGCCACACCAACCAGCAGCTGTCAGGGGTCAAAAGGGAAAACAAATGTCAAGGGGTATTGCGTGATGTGTAGAACAATTGGCCAATTATTTTTCTCCCTGCAAAATAACTACTATTAAACATCCCTCAAAGTATACAGCTAAATTAAACACAAATCTGCTGCAAATTAAGTTTTAATTAGCAACATACTGAAGTGCAATCACTTGGACAAATGCTTTTGTCCTAAAAAAGGATTATCTTGGATTCTCCAGAAAAAAGAAAAAAAATCACTCTCTGGCACATACAGGACAGTAAAAAAATGTTCCTATATTCCTAACATATGTCAATGTTCACCTATAAATAAACTGAACTCAACAATTGAAACGTAAACTAAGTTATATTTGCCAAGCAACCTGCTAAAGGAACTTACTAAATATTAACTCTAAAGACACTGTTACACTGTGCCAGCCTATTAGTGGGTAATGAACTCACAAAGGACTGCCATCTCCATAGTTGTTGATGTTGACGGCTGCTGTGATGCCACAGATGATCAGGGGCACCCCGCCGGCTATCAGATAGAACCTGAGAGGGGAAGGGAAAAGAGGAGGCCAGAGGGACAGAGGAAGGGTGGGAGGGGGTAATTGTATACAGAGAAGGAAACAAGAAGAGAGGGATGGAAAGAGTCACAGGAAGAGATGGGGAAAGAGGGAGCATGGCAAGAACAGTAGATAGAGGAGGAGGATGGACAGGGAGAGTGGAGACATTTTTATTCATCTCAACAACACTATAGATGCTTAAACAAAACTTTGACGGTTCTTTAATTCTGTGTTTTATTTCAATAAAAAAATAACTGTATTGCTCTGTGTTTTTACAGCCTGTTTCTACAGATGATATCATAGGACCAGTCTATGTTATTGTAGGAATAACTTGCATTAGTGAATTTTAACCTGGGGTGTGGGGATATTTAGTTACTTAAATAGGTTTTAAACGGTTTTGTTTTAGGTTCACCAGAGGTTCACACTGATCAGAATGAAGCATGTTCCCTATTGCAGCACTTCCTGTTTCTAGTTGGGTAGCATGCGGGTTTATGGGTGAGAGCTGTGTCAGTCCTCTGTTTAGCATTAATTCTAGGCTCACAATGCAGAAAGATGGCATCACTGTAAATAGACTATTTATGATTGTAAATAGCATTCAGTTCCAATACATTATTCAATTACTGTACTAAACAATTTTATTCAAAAGCTGCAGACGATACAAATGGACTTGATGGCATGCAGGGAGTTTTTCCCTTTTTTTGGATCACTGAAGATTTCCTAAGTGTTCCTCCAGCTGTTGTGCTCGACTAGCTGTGGGCGAGAACCCAGACCTGCTCTCAAGTTTCCACTCGCATCTTTGTACATTGTCACGACAGCCTGGACTGTCCCTGTTTTGCCGCTGCAACCTTTCTCAAGTGACAGAAGCCTAAGTCATCCTAGCGGGGGGGCTGCTATTTATCCCAGGGCTAGTGCCATTAAGATGGTGACCCTGAGCTGTGGAGCAGGGCGAGGGGAGGGTTGGGAAAGGTGAAAGGTCAGCTCCACAGTGGGAAATCGCAGACAGAAGCGGGAACGGGGCGACAGTGCAGCCCAGAGCCCAGATTTACGATCTCCATCTTCCTGCCCCAACTAATCCATTCGTTTAACATTCCTCTCCTTGAACAGACAGTCCTCCCATTACAGCTGAGGGCCCGTGGTGGGTTTTCAGTGTGGGTGCAGGAGATATTTCTCTTTGTGGTGGATTTATGCCTTTTGACACACAATATACTGTTGATTTTGACAGTTCTTGTGCCGGTTCGCACTATATTGCCTCTCTCCCAGTCTGCCAACCCTGACCTATTACCCTTACTGCCTCCATGCCTCTCTCCCAGTCCCTCAGCTCTGAGCATACTGCCTCATCTCCCATGCAATATTTGATGACATCACTCACCTGAGCATGGGCCGCTGTGTGGGTGGCACAGGAGGCTCGCACTCAGGTTGCCGTGGTGTCTGCCAGACTGCCTCCTTGTAGATGACCCTGGCATTGACCCCGATCCAGAGCAGCGTGGACAGGGAAGAGTAGTGCAGAGCAATGCCCACCTGAGGGACCAAGATCACATTCACACTGATTATAAATCTGGACCTGGATATACTTGATAGTCCACAATCATGTCGGCAAATGCAAAAGTAAGCCAAAAACAGTCCTACTTACGGCCTGGCACACAATCGGGTAGCTGGTGAGGGTGATGCCGCCCGCAAACACGGCTGTCGTCATGGCAATGTGGAAGCACATGTTGAGGAGCGTGTGCCAGCTTTTGCGGGAGATGTGGACGGAGCTGTGGGCAATGGCACAAGAGGGTCAAAGGTGGCAAAACTCAAACCATGGGAAAGGCTAGGCCTGCACAATGATTCCAAGAGATCACCCATGTAGATTTAAATGTTGGCCTTTGTCTGCATTTTATAGCAATCTGCCTTGCTTTTATTATTGTTTCTGGTGCTTTGAGATCACATGTCAATTGCTACACTAGACCATGCTAACATAATTATTTGCAAAAGTATATGCTTAAATGAAAAATGAATGCAATGCAATGTAGTGTAGGTTTGAAAATCAGTGACTAAGTGGTGGTTGGATCAGAAACGGTGGATCATCAGTAGGAACCCATATGTTTTTGCAAACACTGCCCTATACTTAACTTTTTTTAACAAACAAAAATGCTTATGATGGTGTACAGGTTATTGTAAGAGAGAGGACTATTATACAGAAACAATAAGATTAATTTAACAGGCCACACATACAATAGGATCTCCCTTTTACCATGAACTGAATCTGCAACAGTGCAGCTTGAGCTTAATCACTTGTCAGAAACTTGGCATATGTTGGAAGCTCATCAGCCTTCAGTAGGTCAAGGCTGTTCATGACCAGCATGATGGATTTCCAATAGGTTTAATGGCTTTAAATGGCAACAGATTCAGTGTTCATCATTTCAAAGCTTTCAAATCATTAGGTCAAATCACTGGGAGCTAATGAGGGGATCAAAAAGCACGACAATTCCTCAATGACCAAAGCTGAGCCCCAAAGTTTGGGTAGCAAAATCAATCAATGTTCCTCTCATGTTTAATAAATAGGGGAGTCAGACCCCAATACAGATGTGTGTACAATAATCATAATAATAATAATATTAGCCACTAGATTATGGAATGGATATTAGAGACAACAATACTGTTATTATTTTTCTATGTAAACTGCAGACTCCTTTTTATACCATGGCTTTTATTGAATTACATTTCTCATACATGCATTTTAATACTGTGTAGCTTTCTTTTGTTTGATTGTAAAGTGCTTGGTGATGTCTTGACATGAAAGGAGCAATATAAAATAAACATAATAATAACATCATAAGAATCATACTTTGCATTCCTACTCTTTCTATTCTGAAGAATCCCCAAGTGCTGTACAAGTAAGAAGAGACTCCACTTCATCTCTGGAGTGCCATGTGGGAGTCTGTGTGGACGGAGGGGGGTGCCAGCATGGCGTTGTTACCTGTGGTGCAGGATGTGAGTGATGATGATGGTGAAGAGACACAGCAATAGCAGGGCAGTGCAGGTGTAGACCATGGGGTGCAGGACCTCCATAGGGGCTGCTGGGGGGCTGGGGAACTCAGGCAGCTCCTAGGGGCAACAGGGCAGCATTTATAATGTATCCTTTTCCATTCTATATTCTTACCATTCTTGTAATTTTACGAAACTGGGAGACTGGGAGAATGAGCGCCCCCTACCTGCAGAACTGCATAGTTGCTGAAATGTGAGCAGCGCAGGACGGACACAGTGGAGTCGCTGTCCATCAGCTGGCAGCCCTCCTGGCTCCAGCCCCCATGCTCCTCCCCGCCCCCAAGGCTCCAGTGGGCAGCCACAGGATCGGAGCCCGGAGAGGAGTGGCGCAGCGAGACTGTGATGGGCTCGGACAGGTTCCACATGTCGCAGCCGTCTGACGGATAGAGAGATAGACAGACAGATGGACAAACAGACAGACAAGGAGAGATGAATGACAAGTTACTGAAATGTGCCTAAACAATTATTCATTTATTTAATACCACCATAAAAAATGGAATGAGGGATCCTTAATTAGTCAGCTACCACATTTTGTTCTTGTAAGGTTGAAGGTGTAATTTGGTTTGGTAATTTCATTTTTGATAAATATGATGTAAGAAACATGTTACCACACCTACACGGGCTCTATGACCATAGCACCAGCAGCTATGACCATCTCTCCGATTCCTGTTCTGCTCTCCCCTTCCTCTCAGCATTCACCTGCTTGCCACTGCTTCCCTAATCCCTCCATTATCATCACCCTGACAATCAGCTTCCAACAAGGCCAACTTTATCTCTGATTTTGCCTCCCACCTTTCTCTAGACTTCTTTGCTCTCAAAGAAACATGGATCTCCCCTGAGAACTCAACTACTCCTGCTGCCCTGTCCTCTCTGTTTGTCCTGTCCCATTCTCCTCATCCATCTGGGAGGAGGGACAGGGCTGTTGCTCTCCTCAATCTCTACTAGGGATGGTAACATTCATTGATTTGCATCGGTGCATCAGCATAAAAGCTCACGATGCAATTGCCCGGATCAAAAAGTATGCACCAGATACAATATGGGATGAAATCGCAATGCATCGTTTCTAATTTCTTTGCATCGGTATAATCCGATTTATATTTATATCCGATATAATTATGTGTAGGCGAACACCTTTATTATTTAGAAATGTGACCAATGATTTGTGACCAATAATTTTATATTTAGTTAGATTCCTCCTCTCTAACTGTTTCGTAAGCGTGCTCTTATGTCCGCTGCTGTCAGGAGCTGATTCTCGTCTAGTCTCTCGGCCGAGTTTCGCGCGAATCAGAGGCGTGTCCGGGCGGGTGTGGTAATGGAGGAGGAAGAGTTACACGCTCCTCCGAATTGCAATAAATCCAAGGTTTGGCAACACTTCGGACTTTCCAAGAAAGATGGGCGATTCGACAAGACCCATGCAATTTGCAAGATATGTTGTGCTGCAATACAGTACACAGGCAGCACAACTAATTTAGGTACTCACAAGAGGCCAGGGTTCGAGTTATGTGGGAGCCAGTGGGAGCTCAGCTCCCATAAGGAGGGGTATGAGCTCCCATGGAAGCAGTAAAATCATGCATCTGTGGGGGTCACTAATTCATTTACCAACAACCATTATTCTGAATCACAAATAATGTATTTTTTATTATAATTAGTATTATTTACATTAACAAGATAAACAGGCTAAAATAAACATGTTTTTCAAATGAACTATGCTGCTCACGGCATAACTGTCCAATTAGTAGAGCGCTACATATGATCATCTGCTTGCTACTATGTGCCGGCGGCGAGCAGTGTGTAAAATAATAACACTTTATATGATACCATAAAGGGCGGAATTGCTGTTGAAACTTAAACTTTGTTGAAATATCACAGACATCTGGGGCAAGTAGTGGGCTGCTGTGTGTGTGTGTGTGTGTGTGTGCATGTGAGAGAGAGAAAGTGTTGGACACGTAATGAGCAATGAAGTCTCTGTCTCTCTCTGTAGGCTTATTATTTATTTATTTATTTATTTATTTAGCCTATCTCCGCCGGTAACGTTAGTTATATTAGAGACCACCACGAAGCTCAGATTATAACTCGAACCCTGCAAGAGGCGACATGATGTTTGTGTGGAGACGTCTGCCTCCCCCTTGGATTCAGCTATGGCTACAGTGGCCAGCTCCACCGGTACCCCTAGCAAGAAGACTGGTGAGCAAAGTATTGCAACTTTTTTTCAAGCCCCGCTGGCTAATAGCTCTTACCATCCCTAGTGTTTACAGCAGCTTGTGACTGCCAATAATAGTTTACCTTTTTTTACATTCAGAGAACATACAACAGAAAAGAAGGACTGGTTTAAGGCAAGGTTCAGGCCTGGTTTTATTTGATCTTTTGTAAGAGACTTTGTTTAATATGTGAAGTAAAAATTTCACTTTTTTAGCTAATTTATGTTTTACTCTCTGACAAGGAATAAATAATTATATAATTGCATAGCATCATATTCTTTTGCAGCGCATCGTATCTTGTTGAATCACATCGTGTCGAATTGCACTGCATCGCAATAGTGGTGAATCGTATCGTATCGCATTAGTAGTTGCTTTTATGTATCTTTAATGTATCGGATCGTTGGCAGTATTGCATCGTCCTCAGTGATACAGATGCACATCCCTAATCTCTACTAACAGCTTTTAATTCCATGCAATAGAACTTGCCTCTCCCTGTCACTTCTTCCTACTAGTCCTCTACTGTTCTCCTGGTCGACTCACCACCTTTCTGGATGAACTGGGCTTCCTTCACTACTCTCTCCCCTTCCTCTCCTCCCCCACCATCCTTCTGGGAGACATCAACATCAACCCCTCCAACTCTTCTGGATTTCTACCCCTCCTTCTCTCCTTCAACTTCTCCCTGTCCCCATCACCGTTATCAAGGCAGGCTGACAACTGGACCTCATCTTCTCCAGAGGCTGCCCCCCTTCTTCTCTCTGCGTGACCCCACCCCCCACAGCCCTGGATCCCCTCTGTCCTCCACTCAGTCCAATGCACTCTGTGCTCTGCTGAAAAGAAGTGGAAGAGGTCCAAACTCCCGGCTGCAGACGACCTCTACCGCTCTCTTCTGTCTACGTTCTCCTCACCCAAGAGCTCTTACTTTCAATCACTCTTTGGATCCTCTGCCAATAACTTTCCTCTATGATTCAAACAAGCTTCTGTGATTCCAGTCCACAAAAAACCCACCCTCAACCCTACCTTACCACCATCTTCCCTTCTCCCCTTCCTCTCGAATAACCTTGAGCAGGCTGTTCACCATCAGCTCTCTCCAATTCTATCCCATCATTCACACCTGATCCTCCTTGATCTCTCTGCAGCCTTCAACACTGTCGATCACTCCATCCTCCTCTCCTCCATTGGTGGCCTTGTAATCTCTGGATCTGCTCTCACTTGGTTCTCTTCCTACCTCAATGACCGCAGCTACCAAGTGAAATGTCACGGATCTTCATCCACACTGCAACCTCCCCTCATAGGTGTTCCCCAAGGCTCTGTCCTGGGACCCCTGCTCTTCTCTCTACATACACAGTCTCTGGGCCCCCTCATCACATCCCATGGTTTCTCCTACCATTTCTATGCAGATGATGCCCAGATCTTCCTGTCTTTTCCCTCTTCTGACCCACTCATCCCCTCTCATATCTCTTCCTGTTTGTCTGCTATTTCCTCCCAGATGCACTCGCATCACCTCAAGCTCAGAAAAATCTGATCTCCTCTTCTTTCCCTTCTTTCCCTCCTAACCTTGTGCTGATCTCTCCATCTCAATTCCATTGGAATCTACCACACTCTCCCCCTCTTCTTCTGCTAAGAATCAAGGAGTCACCCTTGATCCCACTCTCTCATCCTACTCTCATCACATCACTACGCTGACACTCACCAGCCTAAGTAACATACACTGAGTCTGACCCTTCCTCACCAACTACTTGATTCTGCTGCTCGTCCAGACCCTGGTTCTCTCCCCTCTGAATTACTGCAACTCCCTCCTGATTGTGCTGCCTGCAACTACCTGTCCACTCTAGCTCATCCAGAATTCGACTGCTCGTCTGGTGCTATCTCTGCTGTGATTTACACATGCTAATCCACTATACTGTTCCCTTCACTGGCTCCCGATCTCAGATCACATTCACCTCATCACTGCATACATCCCCTTCTTCCTCTGGTCTGCTTGCGCCAAGAGACTAACTTCGCACCCCCTCTGCTCCTCTTCCTCCAGAGCCGCTCCTTTTCATCCCTGGCCCCTAAGTGGTGGTACGACCTTCCCATTGAGGTCAGGACAGTAGAGTCCCTGACCACCTATCTGGCAATTACTCAAGACACGTCTGTTCAGACTGTACTTGTAATATACCAACTTATTCTCCGCATTGTGCACTTTATATAACTATGTTTCATTATGCTCCTGCTTATTTATACATTGTTAGATCTCCTGTTGTTACTGTGATTTCCCCTATCCTCCTGATTTCCCCTCCCTTAGCTCTTATCCAGGACTTCAGTGCATCATGTTTGCACTTGTCACCTCTTTGAGCTAGGATGTATGCTTTAAAATGTACTTTGTAATAATACTTAATTTGAATTTTGTATTGAATTGCATTGGTACACTGTTGTAATGCTTGTGTAACCTGTAAATTGCATAGATAGTTTATTTTGTTTCTTTTTGTGTTTTTGTTATCTGTGAATATGTTTGTAGTGGAACATACATAAACACACATGGTCTACACCACCTTTCAGAAATTTTACTTTTTGTTACCTTACAGCCTGGAATAGTTAAATTTCTTCATTTATCTACATATCCTACCCCACAATTTAAGTGGCCCAAACTTGTGTAACATTGCAGTGATTCACACGATTTCAGGATACATTCAGCAGTTCCTGTAGGTTCCTTATGCTGGGTATAGTACATTGGGTACAGCTGCGTATAGCAAAGGCTCAACCAAGATTTGTAACGAGCTCCGGGACAAAGTTGAAATGCACAGATCAGGGGATGGGTATTATAAAATATCAAAAGGCCTTGAATATCCCCTGGAGCACAGTCAAGACATGTTGATCAGGTTGTCCCTACAAACTGGATGACCAAGCAAGATGGAGACTGATCAGAGAGGCTACCAAGAGGACAATGGCAGGTTTGGAAGAGCTTCAGGCTTTTATGGTGTAGATTGGTCAAAATGTGCATGAGACCACAATATCCAAAGCACTCCACAAATCTGGCCGGCATGGTAGGGTGGCAAGAAGTATGGGTGGACATTTTAATTTTGCAAAAAAACATTGAAGAGATTCATGAGGCAAATAATGTCCTGTTGTCTGACAAAACTAAATTGAACTTTTTGGCCAAATCCAACACCATGCATCCAGTGGTAGTTCTAAAGCATTTCAGATGGGGGGGCCTGGCTGGGGCCAGTTGTAATATTAGGGGGGCCATAAATTTCTCCGCAGTGCTGGAGTAGGTGTAGGAGTAGGATTTTTCAGTGGTGCTAGGCTAGCGGTGGGGAGGGGATGGGGTCTGGGGTGCTGATGGTGTTTTGTCCATCTATCGGGATGGGGGGTGCTGACGGTGTTTTGTCCGTGTTGTCATGAGAGGGGGCCATTGGGGGGGGCAGCAATTGTATCAGGGTGGCCATGGCCCCCATTGGTCATCCCTTGGCGGCACCACTGCACGCATCACTCATAAAATACTATCCCTACTCTGAAGAATGGTGGTGGCAGCACCATGTTATGGGGATGTTTCTTATCGGCAGGGAAAATAAATTGAGCAAAGTACAGAAAAGTTCTTGAGGAAAACCTGCTGCCCTCTGCAAGAAAGCTGAAACTGGGACGGAAGTTCACCTTTCAGCATAACAATGACCTGAAGCACACAGCCAAAATTAGGCTGGAGTGGCTAAGGAACAAAAAGGTAAATGTCCTTGAGTGTCCCAGTAAGAGAAAATGTGTGGCATTATTTGAAGATTACTGTCAATCAATGTTCCCCAAGGAACTTGACAGAGCTTTAACAGTTGTGTAAAGAAAAATTGTAAAATATTGCCAAATCTACATGTGCTAATCTAAGTTGGGAGAAACCTATACTAACAGACTCACGGCTGCAATTGCTGCCAAAAGTGCTTCCACCAAGAATTAACTCAGGGGGATGGAGACTTATCCAATTATTATATACACTCACCTAAAGGATTATTAGGAACACCATACTAATACTGTCTTTGACCCCCTTTCGCCTTCAGAACTGCCTTAATTCTACATGGCATTAATTCAACAAGGTGCTGAAAGCATTCTTTAGAAATGTTGGCCCATATTGATAGGATAGCATCTTGCAGTTGATGGAGATTTGTGGGATGCACATCCAGGGCACGAAGCTCCCGTTCCACCACATCCCAAAGATGCTCTATTGGGTTGAGATCTGGTGACTGTGGGGGCCAGTTTAGTACAGTGAACTCATTGTCATGTTCAAGAAACCAATTTGAAATGATTCGACCTTTGTGACATGGTGCATTATCCTGCTGGAAGTAGCCATCAGAGGATGGGTACATGGTGGTCATAAAGGGATGGACATGGTCAGAAACAATGCTCAGGTAGGCCGTGGCATTTAAATGATGCCCAATTGGCACTAAGGGGCCTAAAGTGTGCCAAGAAAACATCCCCCACACCATTACACCACCACCACCAGCCTGCACAGTGGTAACAAGGCATGATGGATCCATGTTCTCATTCTGTTTACGCCAAATTCTGACTCTACCATCTGAATGTCTCAACAGAAATCGAGACTCATCAGACCAGGCAACATTTTTCCAGTCTTCAACTGTCCAATTTTGGTGAGCTTGTGCAAATTGTAGCCTCTTTTTCCTATTTGTAGTGGAGATGAGTGGTACCCGGTGGGGTCTTCTGCTGTTGTAGCCCATCCGCCTCAAGGTTGTACGTGTTGTGGCTTCACAAATGCTTTGCTGCATACCTCAGTTGTAACGAGTGGTTATTTCAGTCAAAGTTGCTCTTCTATCAGCTTGAATCAGTCGGCCCATTCTCCTCTGACCTCTAGCATCAACAAGGCATTTTCGCCCACAGGACTGCCGCATACTGGATGTTTTTCCCTTTTCACACCATTCTTTATAAACCCTAGAAATGGTTGTGCGTGAAAATCCCAGTAACTGAGCAGATTGTGAAATACTCAGACCGGCCCGTCTGGCACCAACAACCATGCCACGCTCAAAATTGCTTAAATCACCTTTCTTTCCCATTCAGACATTCAGTTTGGAGTTCAGGAGATTGTCTTGACCAGGACCACACCCCTAAATGCATTGAAGCAACTGCCATGTGATTGGTTGGTTAGATAATTGCATTAATGAGAAATTGAACAGGTGTTCCTAATAATCCTTTAGGTGAGTGTATATATATATATATATATATATATATATATATACATATATATATATATATATATATATATATATATTTTCTTTTTAATATATCATTTTATAACATTATTTGATAATGTGTTGGGCTATAAATCTGTGTTGCTGGTGCACACTGTGGCAGAGTGTGAGGGTGCAGGGTGCTGTTCATACCCAGGCCAGAAAAGACGACTGGGGTGTTAACGCTGCGGCGCCGGCTCTGCTCTTTCAGAGTACTGCCATTGCCTGAAACCGGGAAGAAGCGGCCGCTGCGAAATGCCAGGAACTGCAGCTTACAGTGAGGGGGGGCATCGACCAGGACCTGAGATGGGGGCACTGACACTGAGGCCAAGGCTACACTGTTCTGCAGTCGGAGAGAGAGGAGACGGGGGAGAGATGGAGAGAGAGAGGAGAGATGGAGAGAGAGAGGGAGAGAATGTGAGATCTTAAAATCTACACTTGTCTAGTGACTGTAGAATTCAAATTTCTTAGAACACATCCGAGACAACCATTTTATACATAAACAAATATTATTTTTTACTGCAGCACAGGAAGTAGTAATTCACTTATCTTCCATTAAACCAATTAAACACTGGTAAAGTGGTCTGACATTTCTTTGGAGGTGTTTGAGGTTATTAACATCTTGAGTTATGAAGATTCTGCCTCATCTGCTTCATTCCACATGGAATAGCATAATGGACTATAATGATGTTCAGTAGTGCTAATGCTGGTCTATGTAATGACTTGGTAAAATTCCCCCGTGTTCTTCATAATTTGTGGCAATCAGCTTATTTTCTTAATGTTCTCCATGAATTGTATGACTGCAATATTAAAATTATCAATAACATTTGATAATCACCAATTTGTCTCTTTTGACAGTTTTGCAGAGACCATTACAGAGATCTTATTTCAGATCAATAGCCAATCAGAACTAAAGTAGCTAATAGTTGTTCCAAAAAAGAAAGACGCTTAGTACTGTATAGTTGGAGTACAACTGGCTTTTAACCATGAATGATAGGGACTTTACCCTTATTCTAGGGAAAGTGTAACAGATCAAGTTTAATGTCTGGCTGCCTACTTTGAGAGGGAAGGAGTGCAGGGAAGCGTTGTGGATGCCGGTGGTACAGCGGAATCGCAACTGCTGTTCCTGGGGTGGCTCCATGCCCTCTGCCCCACCAAGGGAGCTAACCACCCCTTCACGGCGCTGGTAGGCTGTGCAGGTCAAACCGCTGTAGTGGGATGGTTTGATGAGGTAGGCCTCCATTGCGATGTTCCTGGAGCTCTTTTGGGACACAGGAAAGTCAGACAGTTAGAGACTGAAGGCACACAAATAATTACACCCACCTCAAACTGTGACAAACCAATCAGCTGCTTGCCAGTCCCTACCATGGAGAGGTCCTGAGCGTTGCCATGGAGTTGCAGACGGGCAATGGTCTCCAGGGACTGGACAATGGAGCTGCAGGCCCCATCCTCGCGCTGGGCTCTGGACAGGATCTGCTCGTCCACCTGCATCAGGTTACTGCCCATCTCCACCAGCACCTCAGACAGCTGCCACACACCCAGACAATTGCGGACACACACAGACACACAGGCAGAAAGACAAAATGACGGCCAAAGCCATGAGAGAGAAAGTAGGATAGTAAATTACTAACAGATGAATGAGCAAATGTAGTTCTTAGCATGAAACCTCAGAAAATATTATGTTGCTCATATTCATTTTGGAAAAAGCATCACTAGCTAGAATTACCTGTCCTTCTTTCTTCTAATGTGAATTCTCCCAGCCCATGGAGAGGCCCCTACACGAGCCTGGGCCAGTGTCTGAGCATCCCATCCAAGGTCTAAATCCTCAGGGTGGTATTATAATCAAAGCCATCCCCAACTCCACCTACCCTCTACCTTGTGCTTCTTCATCAATCTCAGCTGTATGAACCTCATATCAGGCATGTCCTCCTTCCCCCACACAGTCTCACCTCTCGGATCTCCCCGACATAGTCCATGAACTTTTCCATCATCTTTGCCACATACAGGACATCCACAGTGTCAGTGAACCCAGAGGCCTCTGCAGTGTAGGTGCGCAGTTGGTGTGCCAGTGTCAGGGCATTGGAGGCATTGAGGGGCATCTGGGGAGCCAGAGAGAGACGTTACCCTATCCATTACTACAGAGGATCTCTGTACCAGACTTTTAAAACATGTTTATAGTTGACGCCTAAAATGATATTGTTCCCAAAGCTGGTGTTTTTTAGGATTTCACTCACCAGGACAAAGGTGTGCAGGACCCGGGTGATGTCGTTTTTGTACAGGCACTTGGTGTAGTCGCCTTCGTCCCAGCGTCCTGAGCGGTTACAGTAGCGTGAGGCCCTCTTCTGCTCGGCACCCCCGCTGATGGTGAGGGCGGGGTGAGGGTACTGCAGGCAGTACTGGTAGGAGGTGATGCCTGCCAGAGTGCGGGGCCACCTGGCAAATGAAGATGGTAATATAGCCCAGTATATATTATAACATATACTTTTTAAATATAGAGATATAATATACTGACAGGAACATCAATACAATCCTAAGTAAAATTAGGTCATAAATGTAATATAGAAGTTTTACAAAAACAGTTTCATTATAAGTCTAAAATGAGGTTAAACACTCAATTATGTCTATAAAGGTGTGTACACCGGGAAAAGGCAAATGGCAGAAGACAAACTCTTATCATGCTGTGAATAATGAATGGAGCTGATCTCTTTCAGTCTCTGCAGCAGGCCTGTTCTGTGTGATTCACGCTGTGCATTCCTCACCTGAACTCCCCGCGGTTGTTTGTGACTTTCTCCTCCGTGCAGAAGGAGGCGCTGTTCTCGAGCACCACAATCTCCACACTGCGGGAGGTGTTTCCGCGGCCTGTGGTCACCATGCACTCCCATTCCCCGCTGGCCTCCACACGCACGTTCCCCAGGATCAGCTCGCTAGGGGGGCATTGATACACACACACATATTTAGCATTGCAGCGGCCATTACTGTGACTGAACTGTCGAGGATTCATGATCCAGCTTGGTGTCGAGTTGAGCACTTCCCTATTCTGTCATTACTACATTCAGCCAGTGGTATCTTTTCCAAAACTGTCATTTTCAAAGGATCGTTATACTTAAATCTGACAGAATCCATTTCCGTTACTAACTAAATTAAACACAACTTCACAGTATGCCACTAACATCAGTGTATGTTTTTTCTCTGCATTCTGTCAATTCACATATAGCCATTAGAAAAAAAAACTGACACAGGGAAGGAAATGCCTGATGACACAAACTAGTAAATGATCAAAGTATAATACCAATAAAAACACTGTTTATGAAGTCAGGCCAATCAATCTTAATTTCATTAGTGCTGCTGTGTGGTGATTTTATTCTAAACACAAATGCTGACAATAATCCAGCGAAACATATCTTAGGATATACAGTACAAATTGAAACCACAGATATAAACAGCTCACGCAAGCTGGATAGGGAGTGCTGACACCAGGGCGCTTTAGCAAAGTCAGCTTGTTTCTGTAAAAGTGGGAGCAGGGAAGTGGGATGAAAACAGGACTGCAGCACAACACTGCCCATACCTGGTAATCAGGGTGCAGTCATGCAGAATGCTGTCCTCCAATTGGATGCCTTGCTCGGCATCGGAGGTCACTGCCTGGCCGTTGTGGCGCCAGTGCAGCGACGTAGTTTTGTCCAGCAGGGCGGCAGTACACTGGAAGGGCAGCCTGTCTCCTTTAAACACCACCTGGCGCAGGGAGGGCAGGAGGGAGAGAGTGTGCAGCTCCAGAGGGCCTTCTGAGACACAGCGAGAGACAGAGAGGGAAACTCTTAATGCAACAATCTTATCCTCACAATTCTTGGAGGTCATCAAGATGCTGTTGTTCTGGAGTTACATGCAGTGGGTGAGGGGGAGCTGGGGGTGTAGGAGTCTGTTTGTTTGAATGTGTTTGAAAGTCCTTTGGAAAAACAATGTATTTTTTTCAGGTCATTAAACTCTTTTCTAGACTCTCAATTTCAGAAAGGCCTGGCTTTGCATGAGGTCTTTGGAATATTTTCTCACAGAGAACTGTACAAGCAGCAATAGTGTGGGGCTTTCCCCCTCTCTCTTCTTCCAGATCTCTGTGTTGACTCACCACAGGTCAGCTGACTCTCTTGAAGGCTGCGCAGTGGCTTGCCCTGGTGGATGCTGGGATAGGCGCACAGCGTATCTTCCGACAGACGGGCAGCACTGGAGCGGAAGAAGCTTGGGACCCATTGCAGACTGCAGTCACAGGACAGGAACTCCGACTCAAAACTCCTAGGGGACACATCGCGAGTATGAGTTGACAAACACCATGTAGACAGACTTTGACTTAAAAAACAAGAAGGGGGATTCTAAAAAAAAAATACAGCATTCTGCTTCTCAATGTGTTGTAACAGCGGTTTATAAGAAGCTATATTTCCATCTTGCAAAAACAGTTTTGAAATGATACACAACACACCAAATGAGGTTGTTTTTTATGGCTGGACAGACAGACAGATATACAGCTCTACTGATCCAATCTGGAACAGGGCAATGAAACATTCTTTAGTTGAGCATCAAGATTTGTTGTGTAAAATCTGTGTCTTTGGTACTCACACAAGCTTGAGTGAAGACAGCTCCTGGAAAAGCCCTGGCTCCAGAGAAGAGAAGATATTTCCAGATAGGTTCCTGTTACACACAGAAGGCAGGCAATGGTTAAGGACTCTTACAATGGTTCCCTGAATACAAAGGCAGTCTATAATGTTGGTTGGGTACCACACACTCACACACATAGATACAAGCTCTATATAACACCACTGCTAGGCTTGGCTGTGCTATAATTTTATATGTCATCTACCCAATCTTTACGATGCATAGAAAACTGATAATATTCTACTTATAGCACAACTTTGCACAGGGCTGATGAGCAGCAGGCTCAAGTGCAAATTGAACAGGAAAGGAACTCACACCTCTAACATGGGTAAAGAGCTAGAAATATCAAACGCTATTGCTGGCAATCAAATGGACCACTGGAGTTCTACCTATTTTACTGTGATGTGTGGTGGCATTTTACTGCACTGGTTTACTGTGCTGCTGTATTCAGTAGTGATAGTGATGTTTGTGATGCTTCTAGTGATAGTGATGATAGTGATGCTTCTTTCCCAGACTGAGAAGCAGACTGGTTACACTGGTTGCTACAGTGAGCTGCTCTGAGAAGCTGGGGCTTACAGTTTGGTGAGGTTGGTGAGGCCCTGGAACATCTCAGCAGTCAAGCAGCCAATGCGGTTATTGGAGAGATCCCTGAAAAAGAGACATAAGAAATCAGAGTGTGTTGTCCCTTTTCCTAGGGATAAAAAGAAGAAAAGGAACAGCACATAAAAAGGAGACAAACAGAAAACATGGCAGGTGTAGATACCATTGGATCTTAATCAGGGCTAATTTGTAGCTGCCATTAAATGACCATGAACATATCTGCATGTGCTGGGATTGTGTGCATACTCACAGTTTCCGGAGCTCAGTCAGACCCTGGAAAGCACCTGGCATTATAGTGCTGATCAGATTGTTCCGCAGGTCCCTGCAGACAGACAGACAGACAGACAGACAATGTGTTAGTAAAGCAAGTCAAGAGAATGTAAGAGAGGTAACAAAATCCATGCAATCTTGTTCACAAAACCTCATCAAGCTTACATTATTTCATAACTCGTGCTGTAGACAGCTGCAGACCTGAATAAAAGCTCATTCTTTCAACGTGTATTCCTCTGCAGACAAAATAAATACATAAACAGAAAGACTGACTTAAATAAACCTCTTTTCAGTTCTCACAAAAGAAAGTGGGGTGCTGACAGATGGACAACTCAAGCACAGGGATGTTCCACTGTAGTCCTAACCCATCCTCTGACCACACATTTGTTTTATTGTTTTCATTTAAGAAATAATTATAAAAAATCTATACAAACAAACTCTGGATTACAGGGATCCCTAAATATTTTCACATGATTGCGGGGCTCCTGGATATATGTGTGGATGATTTCTGATGTCCTCCAGTGGCAAGTGAAAACAAAGACTAAATTAAATGCAGGTGGATTTAGGACAGAAAATTTGCAGCACGAGACCTGGGGATCTGGAATCAACTACTCCGCAATGTTGTCGAACCTGACTCGAGTCCCTTTTGATATGCTTATGGGACTGATTAGCAACCAGTAACCCAATGAGCTAAATGGGCTGTCACCTGTCATCTTCTTTCTGTTCTTAAAACTAAAACCATTCCCTTTGACACAAGCTGAATCTGACCCAGGAAAGGGCTGGTTAGTTTAGCCCTCATAACACACATACTATACCATTATTTAGGATCTGAAATCAGTGTGGGAGGCTCCTTTTTACTGCGGGTTTTACTCTTTCCTCCATAAAGCTTGAGTAACACAAGCCCACCGTAAATATTAATTTCTACAAACTGCCTTTGAAGATCTGATTTCATGCGGTCCCCCCACCAGCCCCATCGCTTCCTCTTCCCTCCGTATACCCCCTCCCTTGGTTTCCGTAGATACACCCATGTGTTAAACCACTCAGATGCTTCCGCCCCACCCACACACCTGCCTGGCAATTAACCCCCAAAAGGCCAGGAAAGATTTTATCGACTAGGTGGGAAAAGCGAGGTTAGAGAAGGGCAAAAGACTAATGTTAATGGCCCCAGTCGCCAAGAAAAAGGAATCTGATCCGATATCCTGCAGTTAACAGCCAAGGTCCACTAAAGATCTTAAAGGGAAAACCACACAAGGTTGTTTTACAAAAAGCAGTTCTGTCAGTACTGGTAATCCGGCAACAATAGCTTCTGAAAAGATTTCACCCTGGCAATTTCTAGGACGCAAAACAGTGTAGCACCGTGTAGCAAAGTGCAGCAAAGTTGTCACTATTTGTATTGATTCTAGTTGGGTAAAATAAAGAAACTGCGATGTGTGTGGGTGTGCTAGGCTTGGTTTGAGCTTAGACCCTTTGCACAAGTCCATTTTCTAGCCTGTGGGAGATGTGCCAGCAAGTGGATCTGCACATAGACCTGTCTGTGTCCAGAAGATGGAGGGGGACGGGGGCATGTGGGGGACAAAGCTGTTGTTTCCTGCCCGGCCGGGCGTAGGGCTCATTATCGTGGTGTTGAAAGGCGGTGCCCAGCCTGTGACTTCCTCCGGCTGCCACACAGCCCCGCGCTGACAGAATCACAGCCACGGCAGACATAGTCTACACGGGAAAGGATGCTCGCCTTCCTCTCGTAAAATCTGCTGTTCAGAAATCCCATACTGCCTTTCCAATCTGCCACCTCCCCTAAGGGGTGTCTTCATTAGCCATCCACCATCTGGGAGTGGGCACACTGGTCTGTGCTTCTTATAAAATGGTCAAGCAAACACCACAAAACAAACAAAATTGATTGTGTTTCTGATTTGGTTCAGGTCAAATCCTCTGATCCAGATTGTGCCAACAGTCTCAGTGACATTGTCAGCTGCTGTCTGGGTTAATTAATGACCAGACAGAGGAAAGGGGATGGATCCTCATCTAGATAAATTCCTTCAGTGGCTGATCTGGCATCCTTGAGGGCTGGGTTGTGTCTGTGACACCTGTGCCTGCCCTTCAGTTGGCACAGATGCCAGAAGAGGAGACTGGTGTTGGCCAATAACTATAAGTCGTTTCTCATATAATTTATTTCATAAATGCTCAGATATGTGTGGTGTTTTCCCTTTTTTAACATCAGAAAGACACTGAGATGTAGTGGAAAGATGTCAATCTCGTTCTGATAGGTTGCAGAGTCATCCAGTATTTAGTTCCAACTTGCCAACGTCTCATTTAAAATTAATTACAATTGCAAGTACACTTTAAATATATTTTAGCACACAAACTGTACTTATGGTACAACTGAATATAGGTAAAGTGTACTTGTCATGGGTGGTCTGTAACACGCCCCCAAATAACCTCCCCAGTTATTATTGAGGAGTGGGGGACCACCCTTCACTATGCAGGTCCATCAAGGATCCCAGTGCATGTAAACAGGCAGGTAAGGAAATTGTATTCTTTATTTCTAAAACAGTAGAGAGCAGCACAATGCAGGGCACAAAGTTTGCAATACCAATCACTCAGAGAAACAGGGGAACTAACTATCTAAACCTAAAACTAATACTAAAATTGCCTTTATTAAAATAATGGGCAATAAAATACCTAAAACCCACCTGTATAAATGGGTAATTGTATGTAAAAAGAATGTTATTTATCGTAATAATTTTAAGTCACCCTGGATAATGTAGTCTTCTAAGAAATAAACTGTTTAAAGGAATCAGGAGATTATGAATTAATAAGTGGTTTAATTAAACAGACTACCTGACCACCTTGTGGTGGGAGGAATGAATTGCAGCCTAAGAACACAAGCCCAGTAAATTGCAGGGCCCTAGTGCTGCCTCCACCTGTTACATTGTTGCAGGAGGGCTTATATAAAAAAAAATACAACAACAAACTCCAAATTAATTGTATTCAAAAGAATGTGAAAGGGCTCCAAAAATATAGCACTTGCAATAAACATTAAGGAAATTAAAAGCATAAGTGGACCACACACATACACATACACACACAGAGTAACACATGCACAGCCAATCACTGCCAGTGCCAGAGCTGTGTGTGCTTTGCTCTCTGAATATCAACAACCCAGCACACATAACCACTCTCTTATCACTGTGCTGGGGAATGTGGAGGAGAGAAGAGTCAACAAAGAGAGAAATGGAGACAGAGAGAGCAGAGAGAAAGTCTGAGAAAATCTTTGGTAGGGAGATATGTAGATGCCCCTCTATTATAATACAAACCACTTTCAACTAAACACTACTAAGCAAATACAAAAACAAGGATGCAAAGCAACAAAGGTTTCTGGACCTTTGTCCTCAAGAGTGTCCTCATCGGGGTGTGCCACACACACGTCTTATTTACAGAAATGACAGTAACACCTGAGATTTGACAACTGATTGATATTAGGAATATGGTTCAAACTTGAACTTGTCATTAAGTAGATGCTTACAGACTAATATAAACTAGGGAGGAAACTACAGCCAGGATTGGTTATATTGGTTGTGTGCTTTGCCATACTTGTGGTAAGTTTATTAAGAGGTATTGTTGCAGGAAAACCTTTGCAAGGAACTGTACATTTGCTTCAACCCTCGGAAAAACGCACTCCAACCTCATGACTTCTCTCACCATTAACTAGCTGCCTGGAGGGGAGGCAAACCACTGGGCCTGGGACTCTCAGAGATGTGAGATTCTTCTCTGACTGATGGTTATATTGACTCTTATAGTTATTATAATTGTCCGTGTTTGATTTCAATCACCACAAGTGCTCTGTGACAACTTGTGAAGGGCACTCTACCAAATAAAATGGATTGCATGATTGAAGGAAGAAGTCAGACTAAATGAAGACTATGCATAGCTGCAGAATGTAGAATTCAGCATTACAGTAGACGTACAACCTCCTCTTTGCTTTTCTTCTGCATCCTTTGCCTTCTACTCTACTCTACTCCTTCAGTGCAAAATTTTCCTCCTTTGTTCCCCAGTGGAGGAAACGATTATCAAAGAACATGAAGGCACCTTAAACTGCACCTGTACAGTTTATGAACTGCTATCTCCAGTGCAGCACTTCTTGACAACAAACAGAATCACTTCTAGCTCTACATGCATACTATTAATGAGTTAGATTATCCAGCCCCTCCAACAGCACTTTAATTTAATGTGATAACTTCCATTTCATTAGAGATGTAAATGGTATAAAGCCCTCTGTTTCACTGCAGCAGTCAGATGTGTTTTGTAGTTAACAAGCTAACAATATAAAAAGTAATTACATCTGGGAAAAGGCAGTTTTATTACAGTAATTACCGTGCACCAAAATCAGTTTTGTAATTGAAGTGCCGTTTTGCTTTGGTTTTAATTTGACTCAATTGTTGTATTTTCATTAGGAGTGGACTGCTGTAGGGTGTTCATGGGATGCTGTGCAGGGCGTGCATTACTGTCATTATGAAGGTGACTGAGGCATAATATCTGTGAGCTGGAGAGCAGGGAGCCAGCGTTCGTCTCATTATCACAAGACTGGGATTCGAGAATTTCCGGTTTCACTCCATTAAAAGGGGCTTTTAAAAACAGAGGGGGCATAACATTTGCACTATGCTTTTTTATGTGAGGCATCCTGCATATTTAAATATGAAACGGAGCCACTGGTTGGTTGGTTCGTTGGGGGGGGTGTTTTTATCTGGCACCTCTGTCCCAGAGGAGCTCGGCGGAGCCCCATTTTTGAGCTGCGTGTCATTTCCTGTCTCCTTGTCGGCTCCAGAGCAGGGAGCAGGGGCCCTCTCTCTCTCGCTCACTCGTTTATTTTTACGGTTTCCTCTCTCTCTCAAATTTTTTTATTTTTCCAGCTCTGGCTGGGGAAGGGCTATGCTCCGAGCAGAATCAACTCTGTGTAATTAGTACTCCCCCCCAAGGCTCTCACAATGGGGGCTCTGTACAAGTGCCCCCCCTCCCCCAAAACAGGAAAGCAGGAACTGCCTCGCGCTTGTTTTTCTACCCATTTCCTGCTTTCCTGCCCCTACTCAGATTATTTTCTTTATTTTTTTTGGGTTCCCTAAGATTAACTCCCTAATCCGGACCGAAGCACTCTCTCTGGAAACAGCAGCCACTACTCAAAATATGAGAGTTAGAGACTGACTTAGAACCATAAGTGCATAGGAAAATAATGCCAATCAATTAATCTTGCTGATTAGGTAGCTGGAAACTGATTAAGAAATAAATGACTTTCTTGGACTGAAGGGTCCTAGAGAATCGATTGCCTGGGGTAATTAGTTCCAGACCCCTGCAGCTCTCTGTGTAAAGGAGTGTGTCTCTTTTCAGTTCTATCCTGCACTAAATTTCCACCTGGCTCCTCAGGGTCTAATTTTCTTGTTGATCTTGAAGAGGTCCCCGGGGCCGACCTTGTCCGGATAATGAATATGTCAGTCAGATCTGTTCCTAATCTTTCGTGTTCAAGACTACAGAGTTTGGGTTCCCTTAACTTGTGCATGTCTGACATGTCTTTATGTGCAAGGGTTGCAATACTAAGCCTAGCTGTCCATGAATGATGACATTCCAAAAACAGGTTTAAATCGAAATAGACATATGTCCATTCAAAATAAATAAACCCTATAGAAGCCTTAAAAGGTACAAGGCCTGAAACAAAGCTGGCTCTGATTAATTGCCTTCAGGACACAGAGGCCAAAACATAATTCCCATCAGCAGAAAAACAGAAGCAATCACTGATTTCCATAAAATCTGAATTTCACAACCACGAGATGCAGCTTACTCTCATACTTTGGCGTTGTTTGTTTCTGCCGTTGATTGTGTTATTTCACAATTACCACGGCTCTAGCGCTGGGGCTCCTGCTGGCACTCACCGCTGAACTGGCACAGCTGGCACATCTCGGAGACGCCAGGTTTGATTGCGGCGTTCTTTTGCCGACGCCTGACCCGCAGCCTCTTGGCGACGGCCTGACTAACCGTTCCTAATTCCAGGCACGGTGGCTTGCAGCTGCAGTTCACTGATACCCATCTCGTTTCAAACTTTCCATGAGTCAGCACTGGTGTCTGCTCAGAATAAGGGAGGACCAGTCTCGTTCCAAGGCAGCTCTCAGAGAACGTTAGTGCTGGCTTAATTATATATTTCTTAATGTAAATAACTTTGTGGCCAAGATGGGTGCCACCCTCTAGTTGCAGCTCTTCATTAGATAACTGATGTAATTATTTGCAGAATTGAGGACAAATGGATCACTTTTTCTCACATCTTAAACTGAAGTGTGACAGGTTAAAGAGAGCTATACATTATTCTGGATTATAACCCTCTATTGGTCTAGCTCCCTCAAAATACATGTCAGAATTACCTGTTGAATTTCCTGACTTTCCTGATTTCCTGAATTTCCTGATTTCCAGGCAAGAATAGAATTTAGAATTTGATCTGAGGTCTCCAAACTGACTTCTGAAAAGAGACAGGGTCTTCCCATTTTTATTTCAACACAGCTTTTTTTAAATGTCATATCTGAAGCAAGGAAGCAGATATTGGAGACAACTAGGTTTTGGTGATACAACAAGTGTGGAAATCTGCAACCAAACTACAAAATGTAAAATGATTATTCTTACTGAATCAATGGCGGAAGTGAGACAGATGAACACAAGATTGAAGATTGAATTAGCCTGTTACGGCTACTTATAGTTTATAAGTCACAGTATTGGTCAACCTGACACTGACACAGGAACACAGCAATGTAGAATGTATAGGGTCATTTTTCTGAACATCACGGGGGTAGTAAATCATCTCTTTCCAAATGCAATTAGGAGAAAGAAATGACATACAGTGTCTTTCAGAAAATATTAGGATAACACACAAATTCAAATAAAACAACTGTTCGCAATGCATTTAAGAGAGCCAAAGCCTTCCCTTTGCAAGTGTTTTATAGGTAGCTGGAATAATCCTGTATTTTCCTACTGGGCTCCCATGTCTAGTGCTGAAAGATAAGTTGGTCTTTTCCTGATTTAAGATGTATTAAGCCCAGTGGTGTTCTGTGGCACAGGTCAGGACTCTATGAACCACTGTGTTACACGCTTTGTAGCATGGGGAATTATGCTGTGGGTTTTCCATCAACACTGGCTCTACTCACAATGTCAGAATATGTCACAATACCACTGATCATGGTGCCCTTCACAAAAATAATCTCTACATAGCACATGACCTCTCTGGTACAATCCTTTACCAGCAGAGGGATGCGTGTCCCATTTATTCTGGTAATGTGCATTTGGCAATTGTTGTAAATCACCCAATGGAAATATTGCAATAAAAAATAAAATATTATCAAAATGCATTAGTACTAACCTCTGTCAGACTGTTTTAAAAACAAAACACTATTCCATTTCTATTTGGCTTCTCCATTAACCCACAGCTTTTTAGAAGGGCACATTCAATTGTTGGACAATAAAAGGGAAAGTGACATTACAATGTACCCTTAGTAATCATTGCTTAATGGCATATGGACAAAACTTGAACGAGTGAGCGAGAAAGAAAGAGAGAAGGACCCAGGAGGTAAAGAGGGTAAGAGAGAGATTAAGAGAGGAGGATGGGGGGGCAGAGACAGTGAGAGAGGGAAGGAGGTTGGGAGAGAAACAGACAAAATCAAGGGAGAAAGAGAGAGAGAAAGTGGGTAGTAGAGTGGTGGAGAGAAAGGGAAAGAAAAGAAGTGGGATGGAGAGAACAGTGGCTTTTTATGTGTCTGAGTGTGTGTGTGTGTGTGTGAGAGAGAGAGAGAAAGTGTGCTTGTAGTTTCGCTAACCCGATGCCACGGCAAAGCCCAGCTCCCAATCCAAACACTCCCCTTCCTTCAGTTTATCTCACAGACACATCTGGAGACTATCAACCTACCCCCCCCCCCCCCGCTTTTCCTTCACACACTCACAATGTTAACCCCTTACTCACCCTATCCCACCCCCACCCCCCCACCATCGAAACACCACATTCAAACACAACAAAGTCCCTCTCACAGGAATTCTAAAGCAACCCCATTAAATACAATTCAGCTGATCACACAAAATCGTGTTTCATTTGAAAGAAAAAAAAAATCCCCTGTTCCAGGTCATAGAGTTATTCCACAGAGAACGAGAATGTCTCTTCATATTTTTTTGGAGGTACCGTGTAATTATATCGCCAGCCCCCGTTTCCACAGTAAGTCTATGCCAGGGCAGCTGACTATAAAGTGATGGAGCCTCTTGCTGTTGTTGGATTTACTTTAAAAGTAAATGAAGTAAAAGAAACATTCAGACTTGCCAAGGTAATTCCCTTACCTTCCTTGGAAACAATGTTGATTTGATCAGACTTAAAATAATTTTTTTTAAAAAAGACTTATGTTTTACATTAAAAGAGTATTTTATATTTTATATAGTCTGCATTCCCTAGGTATATTCACATGTCCTACTTTATTATAAAAGATTAGCTCTGTTGTTGCTTTTGCTTATGTTGCTGCAACCTCTTATGAAAATATGTAACAGTATTTATTTATTTAGCTTATTTACTTATTTTTGGGGGGAGGGCAATGGTGCACAAAGCTCCACATACTATTACTTGAAGTGTTTGAGAGACATGCACCTTCCAAACGCATACTTTTTGTCTCTTCAAGGAGGCTTTTCAGATTATTATTTATTTCACAGCTTCACAGCATTCTAAGCGCACAGGATGTGCAGCAGTTCAGAAATGTATTTAATTAAATTAATTTATAAGGTAAAATAAACAGATAAAACCAGACTTGTGTTTAATGTTACTCATGCAGCATGCAGTCTTCAGCACTGAAAGTATACTCCTAATCTCGTTTCAATTATCTACAGTACATCGTATCGTGCTATGCAAACTATTGCACTTTCATCTGTAATATGTAACTTCCCCTACAAAGATCCAGTGTATTTGGAAAGGATGTTAAACCTTGTTTGAAGCCAAATAAAAATAAGAATCTTACATACAATAGTGTAACAATAAGTAGGGGAGTCTAATAAAACACAGGTTGAAGCATAAAGCTAATGCTACTAGTTACACAGTGGAGCACAATTACAGCGATACAGTGTGGCCAACCACTACGAATAAGGTGCAAGTTTACACAACACTGTGAGTGTGCTTGAACAATAAGCATGTACTGCTTCTGATCAGAAGTGGGGAGTGTGGAGTAGTGAAGTGTTGGTAATGGCAGCTTGTAGATTTCAAGAGAGACAGATGTCTAAGATCACAGGATCTGCAGGTGCAGTGCAAGGACTTCACACTTCAAGGCTATTGCAGGGTTAACTACACAGTCTTCATGATCAGAGAAACAATTATGTTATAAATCATTGCCCTGCCAATCACAGAGCAACATTTTCAAGAATTCCTACACCTCTTTTCTTGTGTATAAATATCATCCTGTGCAGAGAATTGTCAGGATTTAAAAAGTCTTAAGTTACCAACAACGTTTCAGGACACTTAAATACTAGTGGTGCCACTTTCACAGGATGTGCAATTGTTTTTAATAAAAAATGTTACGTTAAACTATCATGAAAACACAACATATATAGGCTGCTGTAGGCCAGTTACAGTGGATCCTGGACAAAAACATTGTTAGATGGAGAGAAGGGGGTTGACCGACGAGAGATGTCATTGTGCAGCCAAAACCAACATGATGAGATCTCTTATATAAAAGAGACATCCTTTAACATGCCCTATTAACAGTATATGAACTCAGACTTACGTGGCAAAAATCCTTGGACTTGGACACAGCTGCAACAGCATAACCCTCGTTTTGTCAGGTCTTCATTGGCTCCCAGTGGTTCACAGAATAGACTACAAGATACGTTTGCTTACTTTGAAGTCACTGCATGGTCTAGCACCTTCTTACTTGGCCTAAATTCAGACAGCACTATATCCCTAATGGAGAATTACACTCTGCTGATGCAAAACTGTACCTTCTTTCATAATGGTTTCCTTTGGTGCATGATCCTTTCAATGCTACACTCCCAAACTTTGGAAATCTCTCCCTCATGATGAAAGGAGTATATTTGCCTATATCTCTATTTAAACTCAGAGAAAATACTATTTTGTTTGACAAGTCCTATAACCAGTTTACAGATCACATCTATACATCAGCCTCCATTAGAATCACGTGGCATCACAATGAAGGCCCAGATGAATAAAGAACTGTATGCTGAAGTCCAACCAAGGGGTGAGATCCAGCTCCAGTTTTGAACAAACACATCTCCTACCAGCCTGGCTGTAGGAATGAGGGGGGGCAGTATTCAGACATTCAATTTATGGACATGAGGAATTTTCTAGACAGGCCAGATTTTAGAACTTGTTTTGGATTTGCCCATGTGACACTGAGCTCACTCACAAAAAGGGTCCTGGGATATTTATTGCCAACAGCCTGGACAGGACCCTGGATTAACCTCTCATACTATAGACTACACCTTCAGCTGTACTGTGCCTCCTGAGCTGAACTCTAGAGTGGCCTATTGGATGACAGAATATAAATCACCTAAGCAAGCAGGAATGGTGCACACCAACTATGCCAGATTACATAAACTCAGTATACATTAGGTCTCTCTAACGTTATCATTTTTGTTATTCACCATTAATTTGGCTGACGTCTATTAAAGGTTCCTTTCAGTTAATAGTAAAAAGGTGTTTTTTTTTTTTCGTTTTTTTAAAGTGGAATGTTGGAGACTGTCTGGTAACTGTCAAAAGTTATACAGCACAGTATTAAACAGTGATGTAACACACTGTTGGATGCAACAGCTGCCCAATGCAATAGGTTACAGGGAGAAGCCAAAATACACAGGAAGACCCAGTACGCAGCACCAGAAATGGCCAATCACAGCAGCCGGGTTACAATACAATAGGGTTGAAGAGCTGAGAGAAAACAATCATTCAGACCCATTCATTCTCATATGGAATACAGTGCATGGCCTCCTGTCTAATGCACACACCCCATTAGAATACCTATCTTACACAATCGGCACCAGAACATCAGTAATGCACATATCCATTGTAGACGCAGTATAAATACCCACACAAAGTATTACAAATCTCACTTGGATACAGACAGACCATCAGCACCTCATGCAGAACACAATTCTAGCAACAGTGGACAAAAAACATGCAGCTATATTATAAAAGAAGGCCAAAGGGGATCAAAGACCAATGGGCTGCCCAAAACCAAGCCAAGCAAAGAAGGCCAAATGTGTAGCTCCATGTTTTGAGACCTTTCTTGTATTACAATTGCTGTCACTCTGCTCCCACTCTCCACTTGAGCACAGACCCAGCCCCAGCCCTGGTTACGGTACACCTCACAAACACCCCCGACACCCCACTCCTCGGCTCAACCCCCCCGCCCCCCCTGCCCTGCTCCCCAGCCTGGCGCAGTAATTACAGCCCCTGTGCCCTCCTTGTCCCGTGTCCCAGTGAGCTGCAAAGGCCGTCTGGACACGAGCCAGGCCCCTCTACTCATTATTCTCATTAGCGCGCCTCAAATCAGCGCCGGACAGGCCGCTGGGATCTGTCCACAACTCGTTAGGGTCGCTGCTCATTAGAGGCCAGCCTCATTAGGGTTTGAGGCGGCGCTAGTTGTTGTTGTGCCCGAGTGAGAGAGGGCCAAGAAGGGGTTAATGTTTGACATCGAGCGAAGCCCCCTGGAATCAGTCATAGGCAATGTTGGCAGAAGCCCGTGAAGGGTTTGCAGACACACAAAGTGGGGACAAGTTCATGACACACAAGGTGCAGTCTGTGTTGCGAGTGTAGACACATGGTGGAGACCATGGTAGTTCTACTTGTAATTGGGGTTGCCCTTACCAAGAAAAGCAAACAAAGCAAAAACAGAGTTTGCAATTTTGAATGTTTTGCCATGCTGGGGGGATTACTGTATGCTCACGTTTGGTGGATTTTCGTATTTTTGGTGAATCACCTGATAGATTGTGTGAATCGGCCATTTAAATCGGGCACAAAAAATAATGTTTCTCTTTGTTTTAATTACTTGCTTCCATATGAAAAGTTTTTTATGTGATATTCAACAGAGGCTTTTCTAGGCACGGTGTGGTAAAATACCGCAACGAATGAAAAACAGAGGAAATATACAACTTGTCAAAGCATTGGCAAAGGGCTTTTAAAGACATGGTTTAAGCTTTCAGCCTGTATAAACGTCGACTGCTGCAATATTCCTGCTGGTCTTTAAGTAATGAAGGAATAAAATCAAAAAACTATATGGCAACTTTATACAGTATTTAAGGGTACATTTTCTTTTCTATTATAAATGTAGATCATAGAAAAAATTTCTTATAATTAGCCACATTTACTGCAATTATGTTAATGTTGTAGCTATTTCTCAGACTGGTATTTTCAGTACTAACTGTAATGGTCTTACATTGGTACTTATGAGCATTTTAGTTTTAGTTTAGCATAATAATGTCTACATTACCATCTTTCTAACTGTGTACCAATTTCCAATTAATTAAAGTGTATCCCAATCATATATACAAACACTGGTTTCTGATATATGTAAGTCATCAATAAGTGTTACATTTTATTTGTATGCATGACCCTGTTTGACTAGTCAGTTTGACTAGTAATAAAGTGCATGATTCTGATCCTCACTCCCTTGTCACAGGACTAGTGTGTGGAAGAGTATTGAATTTCAGCTTCAATGATCAAGTCCAAAAAAATGAACTAGCACAAAACCAATAACTGCACCAAAACCTGCTGAAATTCTACCAAAACAGAAATGGTTGGTGTGGGACTTAGTGGGTTAAAGGTTACGGATCAGTCCAGCTAAGTTAAGAAGAAAAAAAGTAGATCTATAAGAAGCCCTTTTCATAACAGACTGGTTGAGCCCTGACAGAGTACTGTGTCCTTGGCCCCTGTATGATTTATAACATGTCTATCAGTGTGACTGGGGCCCCCACCCCCAGCTGAGAGACAGGGCTGTGTGTATATCTCTGATCCCCCTCCCCTGCTCGGCCTGGCTGCACTGCCCTCCTCCCGCTGCCTTTACCAGTGTCCTGGGGATCAGAGCCTGTTAGTGGGGAGGCTCTGGTTACACGGTTAAACCCCCCCCCCATCCCCAACAGGACCCCAGGGGGTCATCTGGGATTGGAAAATATAGCTGGTCTTTAAAATCAAAACACATCTCGTCTTACATCAAAAACAAACGTTACATTTGGCCACCCTTATAAAAGATTACCATATTAAATCTGCCTGGATCAGCTCAGTGGGTTGTTTGCCAGGCTTATACCTTTCTTTTCCCTCCTTTACCACTATCTGCACATGGATACCATGCTTTTGCCTCCCTGTATATCAGCAGGCTTTTTCCATGCTAACAGTTATTTAGTATGTAGGAAACACATCATCAGATTCCAAATGGATGAGAAATGAATGGATTCAGAGGAGATAACTTATAAACAGGAGTATGAATTATCTCTTTGCCAGTTGCTAGGAGAATAAATGTTTGATTCTTGGAAGAACGCAGAGAAACCATACACAGCGTAGGAATGAGCCTTAGACTCACCTGACAGACATTCTGTAGCAACTAAAGGACTGCGACCCTACAAGCAAACTTAAAATGCTAACAAATGGACAACAATGCATGTTTGCATGCAATCTGAGCAATAACAGCACACTGAATACTACCGCCCCCCGAAATGATTCAATAACCAAGGCTGATGTCCAAAGAGACTCTGAAGAATGAGGGTATAGCTGGAGAATATTTACGTGAAGCAAATAATGACGGCTGGGCTATTGGCCTTGCCATTTCACCAGCACTGCAGTCACAGGCAGACTTCTTCTTTTGATTATCCTCTTATCTCGTGTTATAAGCCGGGACTGCCTGATAAAGACTGATGACCGTGTAATTATGTGATCTTTTCCGCATAACTCTGTGATAGGAGTTAAATGTTTCATCCTCCCATTTGGCCAGCCTCCCACTCCGCAGTGCAATAACAGAATCCAGCAGATCCAAGAGATATGGTGTTCTCCCGGGCTCACGGCGTTATGCTCAACAGGAAAACGGAGTCCTCTGCATACTCTCATGCTCAGGTCAATGGAGAGAGTGTTGGGCCATAGATGGGCAGTTGGTGAGCTTGGCCAACTTTGCTATCCATTAAGTCTGGATCACTGATAGTTGGGTACTTCTATTCCAGATTGTCCACAATTCTACCTACTTTCACTAAATTGTGTTTATTACATTGCACCTCACTAGAGAAGACTGGATCGGGGCCACAGGAATCCCCAAGAGTAATGAGATCTTAATACTGCTGACCACACTGAGCCAACATTGGCCCAATGAGTCAGTGTTCCAGTTGTCAGCATAAGACCATAAGATCATATTTAATGATACATTTCCTCAATGTATTCTTTTTTATTTGTATTCCCAGCAATTAACCTGTTTCACTGTTGCTCTTAAGGACCAGAGTAAAGAATCAAGAGGTAGTTTTAACCTCAAACTGCTCTAAAAGGTGCATTTAAATAAAATACACAAGTCAAATCTTTCAGTTAAAAAATAATAATTGTTAAAAGCCAATTTTTTTATATTGTAATATGTAGCCTTTTTCATAAAAGGAATCAGGAGAGCATTTGGTAAACTTGTTGATGATCTGTTATTGCATTTCAGTATCATTTCTTTAATAATATGATAGAATGAAATTGTGCATTCACCAGAATAAATCACTAAATAGATCACTTACAGTTTCTCAAGGGCAGGAAGGCCGAGGAAGGATCCATTCTTCAGCACACGGATCCGGTTAGAACTCAGAATCCTGTCGGAGAAAAAACGAGGATCAGAACCACCCAGGCACACAAACAAGGTCCAGTTATTCTCAGGACACTCCCCCTTATGCAACATACTAACCACACAGCACCAACGTTGGCTCAACATCATACACTATGTCACATTTCTCAGCTGGAACAAGATGGAGCAATGACTGTGTGCCAGGACTGTGAAATGACCTTAGTACAACATCCCTGCCATACACATAGAGTCAACAGGGGGCATCGCTGCTAGGGATCTGAATTTGGAGTTTCACTTTTATGTCTGTGCTGCACTGTATCATTGTCCCTCATTGGCTACAACACAGACAGTCATTCCAGCTCATTCTGCAATGCCAGAAACCATTAATACTGGAATTCACATTTCTTATAATTTGTTACAACTTTGACATCAACTCCCATGTGGCTGTACATCATGAAATAGTAGCACAGTAAGTTACACAGTAAAGCACAAATTCTAGACATGATACATGGGGCATCCACAGCAAATAAAGTGCAAGAATACACTAAAATGCACTTACACAAGGAATCAAAAGCACAAATACAAGGTACAATATGGGCACTACCCATATGCAATACTTGTAAATGTACAATATATATATATTTTTCCTAAGTGATAATATAAATATATAAACATTTTCAAAATATGAGTTTTCCAAATGGGTAAAGTCCAACATGACACAGAACCACCTATACTGAAAAAAATATGAAGTCAAATAAGAAATAACTCACTGTAACTTTGACACATTTGCTAATGAACTAAATTGTTTCTGAAATCTGTCATTTTATACCTTGTGCGGTGTATGTGACATTGTTTAGGAAGTGATTATGATATTACACAGGGTCAATGACAGTTTTCAATGACACAGACAGCTGCTGACGTGACTGTCCAGGCAACACTGGCCTGTCAGAGCTTCCACTGTTTCTCTTCAAACCATAATTCTGATAAGCAAACTCATAGGGTCTCAACATCAAAGGAAAAACATCCAGATCAAGCTCAGCACAGCCCTGCCAAGATTAGTATCCTTCCCCCCCAGGTTGATCAGCTTGCTTGATCGCACTCTAATCAAGGCAACTAAGAGATGTCCCCAGTCCTGCTGCAGCTGCAGTTTTCAATCTGCCCTCCAGACCGGCCCATGCTGGATCTGTGTGGGTAAATAGCTGATAGTTGCATCGTGCATAGTGCAATTAGAGATACTGCCTTCTGTTTAACCTCATTCAAAAAGCAGAGTGCAGAGGGCTATGTATTTCTGAGGCTGAATATATAATGATACTGTACTGTACCTTGAATGTAACCAAAAACAACTGTTTTTATCAAACTGCATAACCCTGATCATAATGGCTTCTCTCCTTGGTAGTCATTCTCAGTTTAAAAATGTATAAATGTATAAACTGAGAACTGAGAACCCCAATTATAATCTGTGGCCAGCATGACTGGCTTTAAATATATTGTTTTAGTTATTTTAATATAATCTGAAACATGAATCCTCATGCTTTTATGCTGTAGGCCTATTGTGATCCCCTGACTGTGTAAAATGCCTTGAGATGGTAATAACCATACAAAGGTGATATATAAAATACAATTATTTGAGCCACTGTGTCATTTCACGGTCCAGCTGGATTTGAATGTGATGTAATGGTTCCCACGTGTACTTGATCGAAGCCACTCACTTGAAGCGTGACTGTTTATGGTGAAAACTTGCTGACCACACAGCGGCAGCACTCTTAAGCGGCAGATATGTTTCACTTTAAATACGGTATTCCCATAGACAGATAATCATGGTATTCATTCCATTTCTGTTAATCCCATTACAAATGCATGCTATCTCATCCTTCTCTAACATAAGGAAAATGATGATTGTATCTTTGTATGGCATAAGTCAAGCTTATTCAATCATGGAGAAAACATGGAAACATATAATTAAGCGTTTTGATAGAGTCATTTAGTGTCTGGTTACAGTGCTAACAAACGTGGGTTAAAACATAGTACAATGAATAAAGTTTCCATTTAAACATTTATCAGCGGAATTCAGCAGAGGTTGGAATGCAACAGTGGAGTGTCCAGATCTTGCATTTTGGGGCTGGTCTAACAGAAGAATGAAAGGTGGCAAACTGTCTTTAGGCCTTATATTAACTCTCTGTCTCTCTATGGGAATCCAGTGGCCACAGTACAGTAGTTAGCAAATTTAAAAGTAAAACCCCAAGCTCAAAAATAAAAGGGAAACCACAAATAAAATATATGACTGACTGACTGCCCATGCATTCCACTGCATTCTCCTCTCAAACAATTTCACACAGCTCCAGGATGACGGCACTTCAGCCAATCAGGTCATTGAGGGTGGGACAGCACATGGCCCTCCCAAACAATAAAGTCCCTTCTATTTACCATTTGAAGTTCTGTGTTTCCTTTTCTCTTTAGGGAATTTCCTGTTTTGAAAACTGAATGACATGTATGGCAAATTCAAATATAAACAAACAAAATAGAAGCGCCCTTTTTTGACAGTTATCTAGAATGTCCAGTTATTATGCTATGATTTAATAGGTATGGAAAGTGAAAAGTACAAAACAAACTGGGGTGTTCCAAGGCGTTTGCATACAAACTGGTCTAACATTGTTTGTTTGAGCTGGGGGGGGCTCATCCCCGGCGACAGACTCTGCATCACTAACGCTGTCCCCTGCCAGACCCCCCCAACCCCCACCCAACTTCCCTTGTCCCCTTCCCGCAAGACCCGGGCCTGAAATTGGCTGCAAATTCTGTTTGTGAAGGGAAGTGTGTTTTTAATCGGCACTCTAGAACACAGTGCTGCAATTTTTATTTTTATTTTTTCATATGAGCTAACTGCTAAACAGCCCCCTGTCCCAGTCCACCAGATTTAAGGTCAAAGAAGAGCACCCGCTCCCTGTATCCTATCGAACCTAATCTATAACAACAATAATCACATCATCCCCTTCTGTTCTGAGCTTGTGTATTGGTTTTCAGCCTGTGTGAGTAGTCTTTAAAGAACAGTACCGTTGGAAAACAGAAACCTAATACAGTTTTCTCTTCATTTCGCTGACATCACCTTCTCCTATAATGTTCTCCTCTTGGAGGAAGGAATTAAATCTGTCTGAGATGTAGAATTCTGCTGTTGTTGTTTATGTAAGTGTGTAGGGCCGACTGCCACTTACTGCCCCCACCTCTTCAAAGATATATGAAGACCAATAGGTTTCTATAGCAACCAGTAAAGCTGGAAGGCTGTGATCTATCAATCAGTGATGCTAACCCTCAGTTATCCCCCTTAATATACACTGGAAACACTGATGTAACAAGAGACTCCTCCAGTCCTTCATTTCTTTGTAAATTCACTTCTGCTTTCACATTTAACACATTCAGGGACGTATTCAGGTAAATAAACATACGAAATGCAATCAATGAAGTTGAATGCAACACACAGTGCCACACGTCCTAACCAGTGGCAGCCATAGCAGTAGGAAAGAACAGGCATTGGTTATAAAAGTATTATTTGCCTATTAATGTGTATTAAAGTGTTAAAGATTTATGCATTCTGTGTCTTAAGTGATTTCCGGAGTTCGACAACACCATTAGAAGGTAAATCCCATGCGATTAACATACCATTAAAATCTTTCAGTTCCACTTAAACTTTAATAACCTGCTCATAAAAAAATTGTATTATTTCCATACCGCCTCAAATCAGTTGTGTAACACTTCTGTCAATTTGCCACTGTTCTTAACCAATGCTTCATTGAGCCAGTATATATATTTTAACAGTGTAGAGTGAAACTCAAGCAGCAATTTCTACTTAACCCTTTCCCAGTTCTTGGGCATAGTTTTGGTCTTAGACAGTGGCACAAACCTGATTGGAGCCTGAGATTGTCAAAGAGTAGGCGCCAATGATACTGCTAGGAAGAGGACTGCAAGTATAATTCAATACAGCCCCAGTTAATTCACTGGAATTGAATACACAAAACACAGAACTCGGCAGTACATTAGACATCTAAGGCTAATCCAATAGACCTTGGTAATAGTGCTGATAATAATATGTATTGTAGGCCTAGTTAAACAGCTGGGTTCAGTGCTGTCAATATAACCCAATATTGTCTAGAATAGGGTTCTGGCGACCAAAGCAGCAGTTAATTCAATACAGATATGGAGATCTAGATTTCTCATCATCAGATCAACAGATTTTTAAGAGATGGGGTTGTTTGCTATGAGATTGTCTGGGGATTGCATGGTGAGACTGGGATACTGCACCTAGCTGTATAACTGTATAAATTAAATATGCTGTATAAACTAAAAAAGTTAGAATTATGGAGACACTTAGAATTTGAACTGCACTCCTACTAAAAAAGGAAACACAGAAAATGTTAAATGCGCCACTCCAAGCTGCTTCTCAGTAAACAGACCAAAATAGGTAATGGTCCCGCCAGGCCAAACAGGAAATCCAGCCAATTAGCTGTTTACTCAGGGCACAGCCAGCACAGGTCAGAGGTTGCAGAGAGAACACTTCCTGGATAGTGATCTGAGAGCTAGTATTGTGCAGAAGACTGAGAAAGAGATGAAGAGGAGTAGGGGAGGGGGAGGGCAATTCAATGCACCCCATTGCAGAAGACCCAGCACTATATCAGAGTTGAGAGGGCTAGCTAATTTGATTAAAAGCTGGTCTATAGATAAGTGAAGTTTGAGGAGCAGCTACATCAATAGAGTCTCTAACAGAAAACTCAGCTTTGTCCTAAGGACATGACAACATTCAGTATGGCAACGTATACTAAATGCTGCACTAGTAAACTCGGGACTGTCCTGCACACTAGCTAATTGAATAACACCGACATAGAAAAGTACTGTACTTGCAGATATGAAAGTAAGCTACTTCAATACAGGAGGGTTGAGATATTCATGTATTCATGCACTACTGGCTTAATTTGATGCAATACACTACTGTTTTACCCATCAAAGATCCAGTGAATTGAGTAAAATATTATCCACACAATTGCAAAGTGCATTGGAGATCTGAGGACCAGTTTATTCATCAGAGTAGAGCTGTAGAGCTAGGTATACAACTGCTAATAAAAATTCAGTGCAGGCCTAGTTAAAAAAATGTAAGGTACAGTACTGCCAATATAATTTAATACTGTCTAGCATACAGGAAAGCCAGGTCTGGCGATCAGAGAGCCGGTTAATGCAATACAGATATGGAGCTACAGGCATGTCATCATCTGATTTAGCTTTTCTTTTTTGGTGTAAGCTGATTACTAAGAAATGAGCTTGTGTATTATCAGATTGTCTGCGGATCGTGAGTTAGGGTGGGTGGGATGGGGAGTGTGGTCTGATATGGGCTACTTGCTATTCTTGTCCCCAGTCATTTGTGCAGACTCTGATCACCCCAGTGTCCTCATTCTCACAGCCATCAACCCCACTGGGTAACCAGTGGACCATTATCTGACCACTGTACACGGCCCCAAAATAACAACTTGCAAAGAAAATGGAAAACACAATTCACCCATCCTCCCCTCCCCTGCTGCCAATCTAATACACAATTTTTCCCTCTATCTCATGACATGTCTTTCTCCCGTAATGGGCCACTCTTGAAGAAATTGACTAAATTGGCCTCGGACATAGAATTATGCTGTAATTGTCATGTGTGTAGAGCTGATCCTACCACCCACCCCCACCCCAACTCATCCCTTAACCCAACGACGTCTCTGATTATGAAGACCAAAGGGTTTCTATAGCGACCAATCAAGCTAAAAGGTTGTCGTCTCCCACCCAATGGCGATAGCCCTCAATCAACCCCCTTAGCACACAATGGAAACATTAATACATCAAGACACTCAGCAACTTGGTATCCCAAACGATCTTTTCCAATGAATACCCTTTTTATTTTTTCAATTAAGGTCTGCTTGCCTACTTCTAGCACACATTCTCAGTTCACAAAAGCCTACATTGCTTATCTCCCACAAAAGTGGCAAGGGCTATAGTAGTATATGCAAGTAGAAGGGCTGGTCATTACTTGTTATTGCCCTAGGTCTCTCAATAGTGCATACAATCCCCTGTACTCAGAGACCAGTCCTTTGGTTGATTGGTTGTGCTGTGATTGAGATGATGCAGACTGAAGCCTGTCAATCAATGAGGTGGCTCCAAAGTCTCCAGGGCGAAAGCACAGCAGCATTCATTGAGGATATTAGCCTCTTAAGGTGACATCACGTCTGTGGATACATTCAGGTGTGTCTGAGTGTCTCAAATCTGGGTCTTGAGGACTACATACATAGTAGAACAGCATTCAATCAATGGTGAAACAGATTAAAAACCACACTGTAGGTCAATTGACTCCACCCAAAGCATTTTCTTACCTTGGGTATTGGCAGAAAGAAATACAAAGAAATAAGCCAATTACAAAGAGGCAGAAATACAAGGAAATGAGCTTTCATCTGTGTCTTGAACATTTGACAGAATGGGACATAACAGCAGTGAGATGCACCAAATGAAAACTCTAGGTTTTGGCAAGAGCTTTTTGATAGTAATTCATCACCAGGTGTGTGTACTGTTCACATCTTGACAAGTTGTAATTGCAAGGCACTTTTTCAAGAAGACTCTCACACTGAGGTCACTAGCAGCTGGTGGAAAAACAGCTTTCTGCAGAGCTACGTATAATGGAAATACCTGTAGTTGACATTGGCCAGGCAGCAGATTGCAGGACACACCACTGCACTAAAGGCAAGATGACATGATCTTTGAAAGTGAATGTGATGCACTTAGAAGTTTATAAAATGTCTCAGGATGGGAGCAATGACAGGCATGTAACTTAAGTACACGTAGAAACACGCAGTGCTGTAGAACGCTAAATTACTTGATCTGTTTGGGGTTGATATTGAAACCTCGGCCGTGAACCTCCCATAGTGAGAGTGACAATGCTGTCATTCCTGCCCCAATGAGATTTTGTAAGCATGCTTTTCCAATTCACAGGGTGAAGCGTAAAAGCACAGATTCAGTTTGTCTGGTAATGCTTACTGTGTTCTGGAGAAATAAAGAGACTTAGGACTCTTCTGGGACTAGGCTTTATTGCCTGAGGGTAGAAGTACTTTTGTGTTACTGTAGCCCCAGCTGCATTGTTTTTCGCAAGTGCCCTGTTGTGATCTTGAGAGCATGCGCTACAGTTTCACTTTCAGACAGCTGAACTACAGTTATATTGTCCATCTACACAGCAGCTGCTCATAGTGGATTTTTTTTTTGTCTGAAACTGCCACCCCCCCAGCCACCCTCAAATAAACCAAAAAAAACAACAGAAATCACAAAATGGCAGAAGATATCCTGTTTTCGATCTACAAAATCTGTTTCTAATAAGCAGAGGGTCTTGCACTCTGCCTCTCTGAATGCGTATCAATCCAGTGTCTTACCTCTAGGCATCCAACCTCACTGCCTCCCATTCGTGCAGCTCAAAGATCTACAGCTGTGCCTTCTCCAGCTAGTCCCCCCTTTGGGTCCTCATGCACAGACTAAGGGATCCCCAGAGAAAAGCCTGGGGAGATTTCACCTATAGTGTTAAACCAACACTTTCCTTCAATGTTTCACTTTGCCTTTGTGAGAAACTTTTTGCATCGGGTACATGCATTCAGAACCAAATTCAGTGTGTGCAGATTACAATTATTTGGAAGTATTTTTATATTTTAACAAGATTTTTCTGTCATTTATTAGCAGTGTGTAATATACTGACATTACTAGGCGAAAATAATTTGAGAACTCCTCCATTATCCTGCACAGCTTCCCTCTCTCACAGTTCCTGAACTCCAAATGACTACCCAGGAAGCCTCTCTTCCCTCTCTCCTTCTCTCCCTGGTAATCCTTTAATTAGAACTGTGGATTGGATTTTTACAGCATTTGTTTTTGTACAGGAAATCCTTTACCATAATAAACCACTTGCCTTCTAAGCTAAAGTATTCATTTAAAATGGTTAATTACAGAACTCATTTGATTGTTTAACAATTTACAACCTGCTGAAAGGTAATAAGCATCACTGTGTGATTGGATAAGCTTTAAATTACATATTATATTCAGAAAAAGTAGGGTTGAGATTCTGCACTTATTTGTGTTTTGCAGGTAATCCAGGTCTATAGAAGATGATCTTTCTAGATCTTAACAATGTAAACCAAAATTCCATTTTTTTTTATTTTTTTTTTAAGAACTTTGCCTTTCTTCTTTAATGCCAAAAGTCACCTGCGGTTCTTAATTATAATATAATAATAAAGATCTAAAGATTAAAGTGGGGCAAGCCCTTAATTATAAAACTCACTTAGAAAAATAACAAAATAATAAAAAGCTACTCAGTAGAAAGTTCCCATATTAAAGACATAAGCTTCCCACCCCCTTGCTGGACCGATAATGCATGTTACAGGTGTCAGAATGGTCTTCGGCAAAACAATGAGCTTTAAAAGCTAGAGCTTCTGTACAGCCATTTTTGTGTGTAAAATGATTAAGCATTATTATAAGCCCTAAAGTACACTCCTTCCCAGTCACCTAGTTTATAACCACTCTGTCCTTAAGACAGTCACAGGTCTAACCAATTAGAGACAAGTCTCCCAGCCCTCTTCCCTTCTGTCCTCTCCTTCCTGTTTTTGGGATCCTCATCACTTCCCTCTTCCTCCCTGTCCCTCGATTGGAACCTCTCTTTCTCTGTCTGTTCCTCTTTGCCTCTACAGATGTATTTCTCCCTCACTCTTCCAAACAGTCTTGGAGTTTTGGCTGCAGGGTTCATAGCAAACCACACAGAGGATTCTCTGTCTTAAGGAGGATTTAAATCTAATAGGAATCCTTCAGGGAGTTAAGCTCTGTTCTCAGTGTACAGCACATATGCTTACAGTATTAATACTAATATTAATAATGACAGTAAAAATAATAGTAATGATAATAATCATAATAACATCATTTTTTCTTTATACATGGCCCCTGTATACAAACATCCTGGCCTACTTTTCCAGAGATCAAAGATCAACAAATTACATCATAAATCAGCAATAGAACAAAATGATTTGAGGAAATGAGTTTGGATTACAAATCCCACAATCCCCTTCCCCTCTCCTCCACCATCAGCTACCAACACAAACAAATTTAGGGGTTGCAGGTTAACTATAATAAAGCAAGTCAAAACAATTCAGCACACCCTGTATAAACATAATTTAACTTGAGAAACGCCACATACACCCAAAGGCCACACACTAGGTAAACATACAATGGTAATATGGCACTGGAAAAAAGGGGGAAAAAACTGCTGAAAGAGACTTAAAATTGGGCCTTATTTGAATTATGTATTTATCCGTTTACTCAGCATTCCCTCCTATTCATAAATGTTCACATGGCTCCCAGCCAACTCATTATTAAAGATGTTTAAGAAAACATTACATGTTTAAATTATAAGCCCATCCCACTGAATTTGTAAGATGTCAGCTTGTATTGCTACAGGGGCTGTGTCCTTGAGGATGCTGTCGGTCTGATGACGTCACTCAAAGCTGCAGGAGAAACATCAACTGCAGGTACTGCAAAATCTATAGAAACTGGTCATTATAAAGCAAGTGAGGTGGATTACAACCTACAAATAAAACAAAAATGACACTGAATGTAAGATGATATTTTTAAGAAAGTTGCAAGTTTTTTCTTTAATGCCACCTACAGTTCATTATTATACATGCATTTTCCAAGCTCCCAAAATACGTCACTGTCTTCATTTGATCACATTAAACTTAAATATTCCTAACAACAAAACTGTATTATACTAATGGGTCTTGTTGTATATTGGTGCCCATAAGTGTGCAAGCAGCTACTGTAAGTATTTAAGTATTTGAGGTTAATATTCGTTTGTGTTTTGTGTTCACCACACGCAAAGTTTGTGTGCGTGTGTGTGTGTGTGGGGGGGGGGGTATGGCAATGTGTATGTGAGTGTGCATGTACACTGGTATGTTAGGCTTCCCTCCAAAGAGTAGAACAATGATGCTGCATTGTTTCTTCATCTTGCTCCATCACATTAGATCCAATCACATCCCTTCACATTACAAGCACAGATTACAAGCTAGAGCCTTATATTTCGGCACCCTGAAGGTTATTTTAGGGAGCCAAGTCTGTGTAATTTCTGTAATTTAGAGTTCCAGAATGCAGGAAATGACTTCTCTGTGTGTCAAAAAAAAAAAAAAACATATTGTGGAGGAATACACACACACACACACACACACAGATGTGCTGTGAATCCAGCCCCCGCCTTCCCCAGGCACATCTAACCCCCTGTAAGATGGAGCACTATGGAGTTCTAAAGCCCGTGTGTCAGTGTGCATTTTGTGTGTAAGGCAGAGACCATGTGTCTTTATTGGGGAGTTATTAACTGGAGGGGGAGCATGGTCTGTGCCAAAATCCTTGCGTGCAGAGCAACCCTAAGTCTCATCCAAGACTCCCCCACCATCACACACACACACTCCTCTCTGCTCACCTCCCTCCGCCTGCACATTTATCACACTCAGGCCTAAGACAGGGCTCTGTTATGCAGATGTTCCTGCGAAAACACAGACTGGGAAGGAGAGCAGCCAGATGCAATAAGCCCATCCTCCCCACTGGAGTGAGAAATTACCATGGGGAACTGATGATCATAATGGCCCACTTCTACCATGGCATCCCTCTACAAATTCTACTCGCGGTGGCTGTGCTTTTCTTGCAGTTTTTACAATTATACAAGTGTGTTGTACTATACTACACTATAGTAATAGCATCACCTACTGTGGTATTGTGCAATGGTATATTTTGACTGTGATTCATGTGACTGTCTGAAATACATTGGCATGGTTCAATGAACTGTAAGGCAGTTAAATCCAAAAATAAAACCAAATACGTATCCTTAGAGAGATTCCAAGTTTGTCACCTATAATATGTAGGGTTGCCACCTTGTACAACATATACAGTATAATCATAATGTTAACAGGGAAAGTGGCACATTAATGTATTACAGATTACGTCTGTCCCGGGACAGTCACCTTAAAAAGAGAACAACCCTGGCAAAAACCATGAAAGGGGCAACCCTCTGTATCACTAGTAATTATCATACTGGGCCTACAACTGCCACTCATGGTTGGAGCAGGAGGAGTGGAGGGGCAGGGGCGCTGTGTTGGTACACACCACGTGCACTTGGAACGACACTCTGCTTCCGGGACACATGGAGCTCGTTAGGGGCCGGCAGTTCGTTAGGCGGCTCAGGGATAAACAGGGACAGGCTGGACACTGGGGTCCCTCGGCAGCAGTCTTTCATTGTAACGTGCCGCAGCCTTCAGCCCTGCTGCTAATGAAGCCAGAACCCCCAATTACGGCTTTTATTTGTCTGCCAGAGGAGCTGAGCTCAGCGGGACAGGGTCTCTGTCTGTGTGTGTGTGTGTGTGTGTGTGTGTGTGTGTGTGTGTGTGTGTGTGTGTGTGTGTGTGTGTGTGCGTGTGCGTGCGTGTGTGTGTGTGAAAGAGTGTGTGGAAGAGATCTTAGAGGTCTTGCGCATAATCCCTTGCTACTGTCTGAAAGGGGCCTCTTAACTCTTAATTTGAGATTTTTTTTTTTTTTTCTCTTTTAAGTGCTGCAGCAAATCTATCAGCAACAATCTGAATCTGCAGAACAAAGTCGAAGTCACACTTTTCCAACTCCATCTCTCTCTCTCTCTCTAAGCTGTGCCTCACTGCCAGTTGAGGGCTTGAGCCACCGTTGGGCAATCAAGCAAAGCTGGTGGGCTCTGGGTTGCTTAGAAGCGACAGCAAACAGGCCAAAGTAAGCCAACGTCCTTCTGAAGGCATACCGCATAGTTTAAGTTCACACTACTACCATAGGTCACCTTCCCTGTAGATTTACATCAGTTACCCTTGCTTTGTGCTGAGTTCCCTTTGGGTTTTTCTAAGCTTTCAAGACTGGACTATGAAAATACCACAATGTACTATAGTAAGCATTCAGAAACAAAACAAAAAAGATTTTTCCATTGTGATTTTGGAAGAATTTCCAGTATCACATTGAACTACAATCTGATTCAAATGTCCCGTCACAAAAACAGAAAAGCGATCCAAAAGCTATGAACAAATGTCAAAGTCCATGCATTGCTAAATACTTTTTATGCTGCCACAGGACTAACTATCAATGCAGATTCAGCAAATGCTCTGCTGTGTTTTTAGCTGACACCAATCAGGAGGTCACTGCTTTTGGCTTAACTGTGGCAAGTAACAGTAGGGGTCACAATATGACAATGACAAATAAAAATCCTTAAATATAATGAGTACTTTTTTAGGGGATTGCAACTGCACACATCTTGTCCCAATGCTGTGGTTTTTGTGTGGACACACATTTCTGCCAAGATCAAATGACAACACATTTATTCTCTCCTGTCATGCATTTCTGCTAGTTAGAACCATGTAATGGCAGGGAAAACAGTTAATCCAGGGCTGTGCATGCAAACAACACTTTAATAATAAAAGTGTTGGCAAAAAAAGAAAAAGAAGATCGTTTATCTCCATGGGCCCTTGTGGCTGGGTTGAATTAAAAAGAGCTAAAACTGTGGTAAGCAAGGAAGTTTCTAAGCTGTCTGGAGGGCATCCATGCCTGAATGTGAATGTGAGTGTTATGGATTCATTTAATAATTGTGGACACATGAATAAGTCTCCATAGATTTTTACACTCACAAAGAGGGCAAGAAAATACAAAAGAAATAAAGAAAAAAAAAAAATTAGAGAAGAAATTTAAAAGATAAACAATTAAGCACGGAAGAGAAGGTCCCCCTGCTCAAGAAAGCACATGTACAGGCCCGTCTGAAAGTTTGCCAGTGAACATCTGAATGATTCAGAGGAGAACGTGGTGAAAGTGTTGTGGTCAGATGAGACCAAAATCGAGCTCTTTGGCATCAACTCAACTTGCCGTGTTTGGAGGAGGAGGAATGACCCCAAGAACACCATCCCAACCGTCAAACATGGAGGTGGAAACATTATGCTTTGGGGGTGTTTTTCTGCTAAGGGGACAGGACAACTGCACCGCATCAAAGGGATGATGGACGGGGCCATGTACCGTCAAATCTTGGGTGAGAACCTCCTTCCCTCAGCCAGGGCATTGAAAATGGGTCGTGGATGGGTATTGCAGCATGACAATGACCCAAAACACACAGCCAAGGCAACAAAGGAGTGGCTCAAGAAGAAGCACATTAAGGTCCTGGAGTGGCCTAGCCAGTCTCCAGACCATAATCCCATAGAAAATCTGTGGAGGGAGCTGAAGGTTCGAGTTGCCAAACGTCAGCCTCGAAACCTTAATGACTTGGAGAGGATCTGCAAAGAGTAGTAGCACAAAATTCCTCCTGAGATGTGTGCAAACCTGGTGGCCAACTACAAGAAACGTCTGACCTCTGTGATTGCCAACAAGTTTTTTGCCACCAAGTACTAAGTCGAAGGGATCAAATACTTATTTCCCTCATTAACATGCAAATCAATGTATAACTTTTTGAAATGCGTTTTTTCTGGATTTTTTTGTTGTTATTCTGTCTCTCACTGTTAAAATACACCTACCATTAAAATTATAGACTGATCATTTCTTTGTCAGTGGGCAAACGTACAAAATCAGCAGGGGATCAAATACTTTTTTCCCTCACTGTAGCTGCATGCACTGTGAATAGAGTGACAGAAAGCACAGCAGACCACAGACAGAGATATGATACCAGTGTTCACATACTTGCTCCACAGCAGCCACACTACACTAAGTTGGAGCACCTATTCCCTTAGCCCAATATGAGTGACCTGAGAAGAGGCAAAGAACTAAATAAAACACTTTTGTATGTAGATGGGTTGAGAGAGAGAGAGCATTTTCACTCTGGGTAGTCATATGGATACAGATGTATCAACCTAAAATAAGAAATTGCTGCTGTGATTGTGTTCTGCACTGCATTCAGCCCAATGGTACTGCCTCCTCCCAGTGTTCAGATTAAGCACCATTTGATTAAACCCAGATATTGCAGTGCAAATCAAAAGGGTAACAATGCATTGGATAAATGATATGCTATGATGAGCCCTTTCATTTTTGCTAACAATATTCAGTACATAAGCCACCAGACTGACTGATCGCCAAAGTGGGCCCAACAGTTGCCTCAGTTGGGCGTGTGCAGAGAGTGTGGGGACGTGCGTGTTTGTCATTAGGAGTGTGGGTTTGTTTGTGTAGTGAAGGGTGTGTGTGTGTCTCAGCCACAGAGGGGAGAGGCTGTTTGTGATTGTGTATGTGTGTGTGTGCACCCATTCACAACAAGAATATGAAAGAGGATCGCTCCGCTCCTCTGCCTTCTAAAATTAAAATCTGGGTTTTATAAAAAGCCTCTAATTTGCGAAGGGAGGCTGGGTTCCTATTTTTGGGACTTGTGGACTTGTGGCCACACACACCCACACGCCAGCACACACACTGTGGGCACAAGTACTCAAGAGAGTTACACAGAGTCCTGTTACACACCAAAATTACCCATATCCAAGATCATGGACCCCTCCACCCCCCTACCAACAATTGCCACAAAAGTCTGGGGAAATGCAATACTGTTGTATTAGCAGTTTAAAGGCATAACTGCCCTAGATTTTGGTATTAACTCTTTCATCAGTAACTGCCAGGATTAGTTAATGACATCTGCTCTTTCAGTGTTATTTAATTTTCCTGTTGTTTATGGTCGGATACATTTTATATTAATGTAGCAGCTGACTATTCCCCTCGAAAAACAAGTGTTAAAAAAAGATCCTGAAAAGCTCCATGCATAGAAACACCAGAGACCACTGCTATGCCCTAGCTTCTCATCCAAGTTGAACATGGTCCAACAGCCTAATCGCAAGACTTTAGATAGCTTTGTCACAGATTTAGGCTACATCTGCTAAAGTTAATTACTGAAGACTGAATATCCATTAATGAAAAGCACGCCCCCAAAAAATGAAGCTTCAGCATCATAAACATCATTCATAAGCATAGTTTCCTAGCACAAGAGCTCAGAATAAATCCACTTCCACTCATCCCAACTGTAAGTAGAAAGCTGCTTCAGTTTGCCAGAGGCTTCTTGCATCCCTCAAGAAACCACCCTCAAGCTGTGATTGAATCCAGATCCAGGCTGGCATAGGTGAAGTTGTGTGCTGCTGATACAAACAATTCAAATGCAATTGATCTATGAAGTGCCCTTTGTAACACATCTCAAGGCACTGAATTTAAAAAAAGTATTTGATTCTGGGAACCCATATCAAAGTTTCTGAATGTGATGGCAGTGTTTGAGGAGAAACGTAATAGGATAAAAGTTCTGCTGCTCTGAGTCTTGCCAGGACAGAGTAGGGCTGTTAAAGGCAATTTCAGGTAAAGGTATACTCTTCTTAATCAATCCAAAAAAGCAGGAACCCTGTTTAAGGAGGCTACGACTATCATAGCTTCTGGTACTAGTTTGAACCCTGGTTGTGTTGTATGTGATTTGGAGTTTGGAAGATGCAACAGTAGAGAACCATGGAGCCCGGCCAGCACAGTACAATAATCCAGCCTGGAAGAAACAATCATATATTAGCTTCCCAAAAGTAGGCAGAGAAAATGAAGATCTAATCTTAGCAATATTTCATAAAAAAATAAGCTTGTGTGGCTTAGTCAAAAAGCTGTACAAGGATCAAAAAATATCTCCCAGGTTTCTCACCCCTATCTGTGGTTGAATAGAAAGCTCATTCAAATCCACATATAAATCCTTTGCACCCCATGACGGATGTGGAGAGCCGAGTCACGTTATGGTCTTGTTATGATTTAGCTGGAGAATTTTGTTGAGTTTTGCTGCCTTTGACACCATCTTGGAAGGACAATGCTGAGAGGGCAGAAACGGTGGAGGCAAGGTGAGGCTTAACCGGCAAACTTCACGGTGGTTACAAGTGTGTGATTAGTGAAAACCATGATGAGAACAGGGCCAAAAATAGATCCAAATAGGATGCCACAAACAATATGTGGTGGGCAAAGGAAAGTTCCTTGCGAACAAATTGCTTCCAGTTACACAGAAAAGTAACAAACTTATAGCTATGGCCAGAGATTTTTCATCACCCTAGCAATGTAAATATTAACAGGAAGTACAAGGCCAAAGTCCTGTGAGGATTGTGAAGGGTCATGGGGACCACTGACCATGAGTATAGGCCAAGGAGCTGCTTTTCATAGAGGGTACCATGGCATGAGAAGAACGCTACAGAGATTCTCTTCAAATTGTTCAGTCCTGGAATTGTCATACATCGCGCACACACACACACAGATGGAGGTCGCCACAGGCATCCTCACCACAGACACCAAACCCTTTATCTCAGCTCTGACTCTGCACACTGGCCCCATGGCAGGAACTGCAGAATCCCTTCATGTGGTGGAGGCGAATGAGAGAGAGGGAGAGGTGGTGGTGGTTGCGTGTTTGGGGGAAGGGGAGGTGGGGTGGGATAGGGAAGCAGAGAGGGAAAGAGAGAAGGCCGTGTGGATCGAGTTAAACTGAAATGAATAACTGTCTGAAAAACCATGGCAAAAGGACTCCACAACCGGGGGGGGGGGGGGGGGGGGTTGTTGTGTTGGGGAAGGAGAAAACCACAGCTCTATTCAGAGAAAGGGGAGACTGTGCGCCACTACCTGGTCTCATTCCAGACCCACATCTCTTGAGTAATAAGCAGGACAAGTTTGCAAAGCTTAAAAGAAAACATCACTGCCGAAATACCAAATAAATATGACCTGAATACATTAGACATGGTATAACAAAGTCACAGTTTTTTGTTCTTGTTGTCGTGTAAAAGAACTTCAACCATCAAATGCTAACAAGTAGAGAAAACAGTAGCTGCATGAAACAATTATTCAATTACAGGAGTGTCAGTTCACGAAGAGGAATTACGAGTTACTGATTGGGGGGAAAACTCATTGCATTGATTTAATTATGGTTAAGATGTCAGGCTGGTACAATTACATAGTAAAGTAAAAATCATGACTTGAAATATAACTCAGTTTTACATATGAGTATGACCAAAAAACCCTGAACAACATGGTGCCTGAAAAATGCTTTCCTGTCTAGCCAGATAAACAAGTTTCTTTCATTTTTTCCCACAGATTGCTGATTAATCCTTACAACCTCTTGCAGCTGTTCATGAATGTAGTCTTTTATCACCTCAGTCAGTGTCATCATAACCTCTTCCCGGAAAACATCAGATTAGTCAAAAATAATAATTGTATGGAGCTAGAGAGAACTGATCGGAAGAGGCATTTATTGGAAATCTCACAATTATAAAAAAACGGATAGAGAAACAGGGCAGGCCTTCAGACTGTAGCAAGACTGTGAGGGAGTGCCAGTGCTGTCATCTGCTTTTGTTTCTAATATAAAGAGTCTGATCCCTGACTTTGCTCTCCACATCACAGTCGGGGAGGGTCAGAGGTTGACTGACATCAGCAGGTGCTGTAATCTCTTTTCTGTGTGTCCTCTTTCAGATATTGTATTTTAGTTTATTGCCATCAAAACTCCCCCACCCCACTATCCCAAATTGACCCACCCTATCTCCCGACGCTTATCTCTGGAATTCTCCTTGCATTCCGTCTCTCACTGCCCCGCTGATAAGTGTCCTTTGGGACAGTTTTCCAGACCCCCGACCCCCACCCCCAGACAAGATCATGAACTGAGCCAAGAACTCAGAAGCAGTCACACATAAGCAAGTAGAGACATTCAGCTATAATACAGAGGTGCTCAAAATCTGCTGCAGATTAATTAGCCTACATTGGACCCAATAAGCATTGTGCCCAGGTCTTTATATGATGGATTAAAGACACTTATACATTCTGCACTAGCAAAGCCTACAGTGTTCATCAGTTTTGAAAAAACTCTGATAGATATGATTGACAAATAAGTATAATTGTGTTTAGAAAATGTATTAAACTAAATGGAGCACCCGGGTGTGTATACATTTGACTACAACTGTTCAGAGCTCTTAAAAGGTCCATGAATCTGTAACAAATTGATCATGCCATGCAGATTCTCCCAAACACTCACAGTCTACACATGCAAACGGGCTTCCTGACCCGCTCCCTGCAGCTGTCAGCAGCTGTGCCATTCATGAGATTCCTAACATTAACTGGGATCATAAGAAAATTCCAAGGGAATAGACCATTCAGTGCATCCAAATTGTTTGGGCTGGGGAGGCACAAAATCCTTATTGCCTTGTGTGGATACGAACAACTAGCTCCAGTGAAGAACAATAACTGGTCTGCCAATGGATATAAGTTATTATTCAGAGATAGTCTAACATTTTGAGTGCTGGCTCTTTGTCTCAAAGAAGAAATAAACACAAAATATTCTCAAATACTTTCACTCTACATCCACCAATGAAGACATGACCAACATAGGTTACAAAGTCCATACAAACTATATGGACACAACAGACAAAATACAAATATCAGGAATCTTTTCTCAAGGCAGAATCAGTGATCAACAAACTGAAATTCTATGATTAATGATTAATAAACTATTAACAATATTTATTAACCTAAACAGATCACAAAATAACACTTTACATTTGAAATTTCAGGTATTGGTAACAAAAAACAAGAAACTTGACCCATAGTGGTAGCTAACAGCAGCCCACAATCAACCAAAAAAACTGACCACTATCCCTGTGAAATATCAGATTATCAGGCAAAGGTCTTATGCAATATATTTGTTGTAATTCTAGTTCCACTTTCTGATTTCTAACTTTTATGGTGGGATATTATAGTCTCAAAACTCCTTTCACATAGATGAGTTAAGATTTATAGAAGTGGCTTAGCTTTCAAAACCTTACACTAGGTCCAACAATGACCCAACATTCAGAGGTCATCTTAATTCAGTTCCCAATGACTAGAGAAAGTTTGCGGTTGTGCAATATTATTAAAACATTTGTTTCCAAGACAATCCTGGCAAAATAAAATATAATATTATTTAACCATTTCCACAAGCAAGGAAAAAAACATGAGCTTCTCCGCAGCCTTTCCCGACCTAGTTACTGACATTCTGGTTTTTGCTGTGCGGTAGCTTGCTAAAGAAACTTACAACTTTGGGAATTGAACACTTTCTTTAAGGATATGGAATGAATTTACTGTGGGAAGGGTATTGCCCAAAAAATGCAGCCTAGAAAAACATGTTGATGGAAAAGAAAGATATTTCTGTAAACAAGAAGTTCAAAGTTCAAGTTTACATCATTGGAAAGCTTTTTCGATTCTTTTCCGGACAATGTATCTGAAAATAGATGCTTTCGTAAAGAAAAAAATCAAAAGTGTAAACTGTTCTACAGGAAAAAAAACACTTCAATTTTGAAATTATTTGAATGTTAAGTTCAGGAAAGTTCTTCTTTTCATGGAATAAGGAAAAAGTTATAAGGTTCAGCATTCTGGTTTGGAATGGCAGGGTGGTCTTCTGTTCTACAGTGCAGGGTCTGTACCTCCAGGGAGTCTGATGGCAAAAAGCACAGAGCTTGCGTTTTATTTTAACCACATTTCTAAGACTGTTTTACCAAAGGACATGTCCTCCAAACAAAGTCAATGAGCCACAGACTAAGCATTGTAAACCCACACCAAGCTCCTAAAATGGTCATAATGATCATAATAATAACGTTTCTCAAGTGCTACACGCAAGATCACATGCAATTAAAAGGCACAGTGAGTTTATAAAAGTGAAGTTTGAGATTTATTAACCAAGACAGGCCCTGATGATTTCTGGGAGGGAATTCTATAGTCTTGCTACTTAGCCGTATCAACCACTGAACGCAGCATTGGGAACAAATAACAGCCCAGAGCCTTAGACTGAAACATTGAAGAGATGCAACTCTGAAGGAGTATGTCCTTAGGCTATTGGCTGCACCAATTGGGATTCATAGGTACATCATGTATATATTGTGTATGTATTTATATTATCATGAATGACAAATATTTATTGGAAACACTGGGGACACTACATTACTACGCAATACAACAGACCTCCTTCCACTGGGGTTGGTAAAGAGCACCATTAGTGCCAGTCTAGTGCTACCAGCATGATCACACATCATGACACAGTTGGGAGTGTAACACAGTGGTTCTAAGGAGAATAGCACTGAAACCTTTCCATGGCCTGCTTGGAGTTCTGATCAGTCCCAAACAGCACCTCTGGGAGACGCTAGAATGGCTAATCAGAGACTAACCTCTCACTGCACTAGAAACTTAGCTGTGGGAGGAATAACATAGCATTCCTCACGCCATCAATCACAAGGATTGCAGGGGTCATTTAGGCCAAGGGTGGCCAAAATGCTATTAAATACCACAAGACAGCTGTTCACAATGTATTTGTCTGTTGTCCCAATACTTACAATATACACTATAATAACACAGTGTATGTGTGCTCTGGGAATCTGAGCAGCTTTGGGACAATTACATTGCTATTTGTCCAAGCTAATTAACAAAGAGGCTCCAAGGCAATTCTTGCTTTATGTATTTTTTTCCCTAAAGCATTAAGAAAACCATTCACCACACAATTTATTATTTTTCACAGCTGAGAAGACTTTTCAAAAGCAATTCTGCTCTTCTGGAGGACTGTGTTAGCGTGACAACACTCCTGAGTAGAGACCACATCCGAGGATAACATAAACTATGCACCACACAAGAAAATTCTCCTTCTGCTTTAAGAACAGAGCACCCAACAATAGAAATCTCAGCGCTGACCTTGATGACTGGAGCTGGACGTCCTGTCTGCAAGGCTTTCCACAGAGGGTGTGGGTGGGGTGCGAGGTCGGCGGAGGAATGTTTTAGAATTTGATATCAGAACAAGAGTGAGGACAGAAGTGCGACTTATGCTTCCAGCTGGTACTCCCACAATAAAGCTACAAGAAACCTGAACTACATTGTATAATCTGACCACTTATATTTCCAAAACTTCCTTCCTCAAGCCTGTAAAAAAAGCGTAAACATGAATACTGGATGATAAAAAAAGTTTTGTAATTTTTCAACAGGCAGAAGAAAAAAACATGCTGACATTTTCTGATAACTTGAAGTTTTCTATGTGTAGGACCTGAGGATATCAGCCCCCCAACCAACACCACCCCTCCCCACAACCCCCAATTCGGCACCCAAGCTTTGTTTAAAATGTGTCACTGGGTCCTGTGGAGAGACACAGGCAACCCCTTCCTGCCCTCTCTCTCTCTCTCTCTCTCTCTCTCTCTCTCTCTCAGGACTCCCTCTCCTTCACAGCCTCACGTAATTAGGCTTAAATATAGACCGGCACAAGCTCACATCTGGAAAACGTTTAGAAATAGCAGTTTCCTACCAGGACGACTAAATATTTAGGTTGAGAGTAACTGCATGTGGATGAACTCATTTCAGGGAGGGAGAGAGAGAGGGGGCGGGTGGGGAGTGGGAGAGAAAGAGAGAGGGAGAGGTTAAACAGCTTCAAGTTCTGCTGGAATACCGAAATGGATTCTGGGAGGTTATAGCTGGAACAACATAGAACAGTCAACAGTTTAAGAAACAACCACTACAGTGTTTTTCATGGGAAACTGTGTTGATACAAAACTGTTTATAAAAGCCAAACCATTTGAAATCAGACCTAAAGCCATGAACACTGTTTATGTTTCTTCAGCCTATGCCTTTAGGTGAACAGAAAGTTTTAATATATAACACACACTAATATCTGATGTATAATGAATATAATGTCATGTAATACTATTATTATTACTATTATGTTAAACTAATATATTTTGTGTCATAAAGACATGTCCATTCTGTAATTTCAGCAGGAAAATTAAATTTTATATCATTAATTGATCATTTGTATTTTGGGGGGTCAGGATAACGTTTAGAGAAGAATATAGTCAAGTAAAATGACATAACAATATTTCACCTCCTAGATCACATCAATGAAAAGATTTCTAACCAAATGAAAGCCATGACATAATAAATGTGTTTTTAAAAATATCAAGTTGGAAAACTGCCTATCTTTTGCAAATTAGCAACAACCACAAAAAAAAATAAACACATAAAAGAAGTTTAGATGAGCACTGAAGAGGAATGTAATGATGTGAACTGCAAGAGAAAGCTCACAAAAGCAAACCTTGCTTCTGCTGTGTCTGCCAAACGTTTGTATACAGTTGTAGATTTGGCCCAATTAATGAAAACAGACAATTCTTGCATGCTGGAAGTAAGAGAGGAGGGGGTGGTGGGGTGAGGAAAGGCCTGGAACAGAAGTACAGACTTTTGCTCATGTTTATTTGGATTCAACAGCATCAAACTAATACTTTTAATAAACAAACCCAGTAAAAGATTTCCTCTGTACAGACCTCTCAGCTGGAATGTTCATCAGAGACAGCTGTGGAACTGAGTATGACATCCAGCTCTTCACTGTCTATAGTAACTAGCCGTTTCATGTCATTAAATGCAGCAGCTCTTGGCTTCACAATTTTACAGTATATTGAGAAGGACAGACTAGGAGTTTTTGATTGAGTTTCTGTTGGACCTGCTATTCACCTGAGGTCACTTTGGTAAGAAGTAGGATCCCTAGCAAAAGGGACTATTGGATGTTTGTTTGTTTTCTCAAAAAGTTAGGGTTGTAATTAGGGGCTATTGATTGTAAAGGACAGCGATTTTCAACAGTAAAAACAAGGATTTTGTTGGAGATCTGGGTTAAAATTATTTTTAATGTCTCTTCATTGCAAATCCAGAGCTGGTGCTGATATACTCAAATTGATTTCTGGAAATTTTAGATTATTCTTTTGGTTCTGGAGGTGGTGGCAGTGGAGGACGGCTACAGACCTGCATTTCTTGAAATGAGCATTAAAAAAAAAATGTATATTTTCTCACATTGGCCAAAGGAGTGTCGATATAAGAGTCAGGGTGTGACCTTTTCTATGTTGTCTTGATTCATGAATTAATAGCAGGACTGTTGCAAGCTCTGTGATAGCAGCTAGGTTTTACCACATTTCAAATGTTATTAGTCACTTATGATACCTTGTTGCTTTAAATATTATTTTTATTAGATTGACAATTGCATCCCATAAGCTATCTCAGCTCCCCCTTCCTTTAAGATCTGGAAGCGCTTGTTTCCAACAAGTGACTGGGGACTGACAGTCAAGTAGCTGTGAATCAGAGCTTCACAGGGGAGTCTGAGCAGGAGCAGCTGGTAACCTCTTGACCCAAACAGCACAAGCTACTTTAAAGTGTTTTCCAAATACATGTGTTTGGAACTGCTAGGTATCACTTGAAACCTGATAAGAGCCTGATAATTGTAAGATTGGGATCAATTGCCTCTTCTGTGCGTCACTGCCATTCCTACCACCGTTAAAGCATCTTCTGACAACCTGACATCTCAGTTTATTTTAAGTTCTGATTTCTTGATGATTGTTTTTCTGTGCAATGCCACATAATGTTTAATGTTATATAATAATGAGTCATTCATACAGTGATACTAAACTGTCCAACAGTGCCCAACAGTGCGATGCATTAACAGTTAGCATTAACAGGTAAGCCCTAGTAAGCAAGTGACAGTGATTCATGTGATCAGAAAAAACAATACAATTACAATTTCCATATTATATTCATAATTTTGTTTCACCCTCATTTGAAAAGGGCCACCTTAAAATGCATGAGAGTTTTGACATTCAGATTGTCATAAAATGCTTTTCCTGTTATCACTGAATGGTACAGGAAACAGAACAATTTGAAATTAAGGACATGACAAGATTTTTCATATTTTTGTTTGAAATATATCTAACACTTTAAATTAAATGGTGTTTAAAATGTAATGTAATAATTGGGCTGTCCTCTTCTTTCCACACTGTCCATAACAGAAAAAAACAGAGCTATAGCATTTAATAGATAGAGCTCTCACTGATAGCACTGTGTTGCTCACAAATGGGTCATCGTTCCACAACAAGCTAAAGAAACCCTGAGTGACTTTGAGCCCCAACAAACTTGTGCAGGCCGTTTGTGCACTGTCTCTTGGGGAATGTCAGCTACTGTATGACAGGCCCAGCTATGACTGTTGTTGGTGTCCTTTGATCAAAACCCCACTAACAGCCAGACAACCAAGATGGACAAAACAGACCTCCTCTTATTTGTGTACGATGTAATTTTCCTTATGATTTAGTCTACTGGATGGAAATGGGCCCGGGCTGAATGCTTTTAAGAGTTCCCATCTGTGTTCAATCACTTGAACTCACATGTGGGTTGTAATGCCGACGCGTTCTAAAATGAGGAGGGAAAAAATAAATCTGGAAACAAACACTGGACACCAGAGTGAAAAACTGCTGCAAGACCAATGTGAAGCTACTGGCAAATGGGGGGGGGGGGTATGGTAACTATAAATAAATAAATAAAATCCCATTGTTTGCTTTACAAAATTAAAAAACAAAAAAACAACATTGCTTGTAAAAGACACCAGCGTAGGAATGTGTGCTTTATGAGGCAGCGCTCACTTTCACGTCAGACTGGCGGATACAGTCTGCCTGGGCGAACAGAAGGCAATTGTGCAGCAGCTGCCTGAGATTGCTGGGCATGTTATGGTATTAAAAGAGGTAGCCAAGCCGCCATTAAATCACAATGAAGAAGGATAAAAAGGAAAGAAAATGTGTTTCTGTTTATCCCGGTTTAGCAGTGGCCAAGTCAGCTGCAGAAGGAGAGAAGGAATGGCGCAGCATTCCCTCCAATCGATCGCAGATTCGAGCAGAACTCCCTGGCACACTCACTGAGTTGGGTAGGACGTCAATTTAAGGGTCTGTGGATACAGTAGTACTCAATAACCAGCAGTTGATATCTGTATATATAACCCTTCTCAAAGCCAGATTATTTTGCACAATCACTAAGTCATGGTCAGTTAAAATGGGAAATGTCGCCTCAACAGCTGCAAAGATGATCCAAAAAAGAGCTGCTAGACCTCCTTAATAGGTATGACGGACAGATGGATGGTAATTCTCAGCAGAGAAGTGATATTCAATATAAATTGCATAATGATTGATCTCACCCAGAAGAATGCAGGGAGAATTGTACATAAGGTGGGGAACTTTTTGTTACACTAATAAAATGGACAGTTGTGCTGTGGAATGTCTGGGGTCAATATGAGCCACCGTTCACCCATAGCAGAACATAACTAAGCCCTTATGGCCCACGTGCCTCCGCTCCTTCTTGAGTGTCTGTCAGTGGTTGTGCTATTCTGGAATCCTTATCAGACAATTCAGATAGCACTTGGTAGTATATGCTTAGAAGTTAGCAACTTGCCTCCCCCTGTACACTTCCTTCAGATGCACATTAGCAAGTCTATCATTCGGATTAAGTGGTTTGCTTTCGTGGCAATCAATCAATCAATAAACATAAACAAGAGTCGGCGATCCAGACAATACACAATAAAAATAAGAAGACTTTTTAATGAAACTCCCAGCTGCATAGGTCTTGTGATACATGCTTTGGTGAGCAGCTATAAGCATTCTTTAGAGTACAATGCCCAGGTAGACACCAGTATGCACGGCTGGCCACATGTGTAAGATGATCATCCAGCTGTTACACTACTTTTCTGCCTATTGTAGTCATCACATACAATAGGCCTACAGTACAACAAAAATGTGTTTCTGTGTACCGCATTTCACACCTAGACATCACAGAATGCTAAACAGTTTCAGTTGTTTCAGCCTGTCTGATAGCAATTGGCTTCGAGTTGCACGCATGAGGAGCACTAGAACAGAAAGCTCTAGATCTAGCGTGTTTTAGATGTTTTCTCTGAACAGGTAGTCTAACTATGTCAGAAGACAAACAATCATGGGCCTAGCTGGACTGTAGGAGACATGAAAGAAAAATCTGGTTATTGTTGATAGTGATGCTGGTGGACCAGTATGCAATCTCTACAACTGATGCCCAAGTATGGTCTCAGGCTGTGCTACACTGTACATTAATCCGAGTTCTACATTGTGGCCATTAAACATCTCCTGGAGCTCTTTGCAGGACCTGGGTTGTTAACCTCAATGTCATTGCCAAATCCCAAAACAGTTTATAAAATCTGACCAACCTATAAAAGTCTCTTAATTGGGTCCCAGTCTGTTTCCTGCCTCACCCCCTCCACCAGATGTCCCTTGAAAAAGAGATCTTAATCTCAGTGGGAATTCCTGGTTACATAAAAATAACGAAGTCAATCTGAGTTTGATAGACATCAGTGCTGTATGGTTTTCACAACACAGTTCAGCCACATCAGTAAAAGAGAGAGAAATTGGGGGGCCCTATTGGCAAGTGTTGAACAGTTACAAAAGGCCTCAAAACAAAGACTCAGGCACAGCTCGGATCTGACCCATGAGTGCACACACTAGAATCAGCAAACACCCAGCTCCCTGTGTTCTCACATGTAATTCCTCAGCTATGCATTCAAATAAAGATACCATTTATGACGCCAAAACAAAGCTCAATTCTAAAATGCAAAACAGATCAATAAGTTTTAATATGACTATCCAGCTCCACTCTAAGACCACAGAGCTTGTCTCCTGGCCACTTTGGAACCTGACAGCCCACAATAAAACTGATTGGTTACAGCTGCTTGGCTCTATTGTCTTCTCACAGCCTTTTGCATTTCATTGTTATTATCATCTGGATTTCTACCCATGTCAACACTATATTGACTAACTCTTGGTGCAGTTGTGACACCTGTGGCACCCCCATGCCATTCCGTTTGACTACAGGTGTTCATTCGCCCAACTTACTTTCTTATTTAAACATTATTAAATAAGTACATGCTGTGTATTTGCTGCTTGTTCCAACATAAAGATGTAAAGGATGCACATTCCACTAATGTGAGAATATTGAAGCTGTAGGCTACTTAAGGGTCAATTCCGTGAACAAAGCAATGGAAGTGCTAATTCAGCCTCTCTCTATGATGTCAATATTTTTTGTTGCAGTTGGATTTCACATGCTTGAAAGTGTTCATCCAACTCTTACAACACAAGGCTGGCTTTACAAATTATGATTTATGATATGTGTATATGGTTAAATAAAAGGCCGGCTGTTCAGTTAAGGAATAGTGATGGTGGAGTGGGAGGGCCCACAGTAGCGCAGTTAGCAATCGGCAAAACCCCCATCTAACACACACCTGGGAGAGATCACCTTCAAGCTCCAGCACTCACCACTTTGCCAAGCATCCACTGATAAGGTGGAATAAAGTTGGTAAACGTTACAATCCTTCACAAGCTGTAATTGCTCAGACTCCGAGAACTAAATCCCGGTTGCTGAGTTCTGCCCCCCAGAAAATCCTATTCTGTTATGACAAAGGTAAATGGCATTCGAAAAATAAACCTCTTTAAATGTACAATATAAATTCATTTGAAGCGAGTCAAAGTCCCCCCCGAGTGAGTGATAATTGCGAGTAGGTATACAAAACAGCGATTAGATGAGGTGAACGCTATAGTTCACTGACAGGGCCTGTGAGTAATTCAGTAATGATAACCAACACGTGAAATAGAGCGCAGTATCTTCTTTCAAATCAGAACAACACCAGCGAGAAGATGGAAGTCTATCATCACTGTAATTGGAAGCAGGCTTAGTTAACGGTCTGCGGGAACACGTAATAACACGCTTTTCCATCTTGGAATAAAGTACATTGAAACCGTTTTTCAAATGTGAACATTTAAGCACGGGTGTATTTTTATACAATAACACAATTGTGTTTCCACATTTTTTTAGGGAAACTGTTTAAGCTTGACCTTAACGACCGAGATTTTTTAGAACGCAGATTGAAACCGTTCTAGAATGCAGATGTTCTGAAGGGTTCTAACGCGTCATTGTGCTTGAAATAAAGAGCGATAAACACCTGTGCGCCGCGCCCTCAAGGAAAGAACAGCCAATCAAGCTAGTCATAAAAGATGTAAACTTGCATAACTGGGCATCTCGCCTTGCTGAAATTGTACATCTGCAGTTATAATGTTTGATATGATAATTAAATATGCACTCTTACATCTCTGGGTCGCTTTACACAGACACTAAAAATGCAGGTTAGGACGTGCAAATTTAACTTGCTTTTTAGAATGAATACGTAAAATATGGAAAGCATTGGAAACCTTGAAAACATGCTAAAAATGGAAAATCAATTAAGAACAGCAATGCATGGCAAAAAACTGCTTAAGATCAATTGAATGCAATGGGTATATCTGGTTATATTGCATTAAGAGCCTATAAGAAACAAGCGCGCATTTTAAATAAATTGCGCCCCGCCTTTCCAATACACAAATTATAGACAACTTGTATATAGTTGTTATCAAGTTTCCCTGATGGAAAGCATATTTCATTCAAAGGGTAACGTCACCCCGCTTGCCCTGCTCTCAAACCTAGTCGCTGGCTTTGGTGATTTCGTGGGTCCACACTGCCTGAATGCCATCGCTTTCCGACCCTCAAGTGCAGTGGTGTGGTCGCGTTCTTGTAGCGCAGATGTCCGCAGTTCTGCGCAGATCTGCAGAAGTCCACTGATCCCATTGGTGGAGCCGCGCAGAAGTGCGGACATCTGCGCAGCACGGACGCGACCAGTTTTTTTGTATAGAGCGCAAAAGCGACCCTCCGTAAAACACAACTCCAGCTCTGACGCCTGTATTGACGCACTGCACTGGCCACCGGCTGTCAGAGATGAACACAGTGTTTCGTCGCATGTCACCCTTTACTTTGACTTACTGTAATTGTATTTACACAATGCAGCAACACTCATGCATTTTCAATAAACCCATATCATCTCAGAAACCCCCCTTGAATTAAAACGGATTTGCTGCCTCCTACAAACAGACGGGTCAACTACATGTACGATAATCATTTATATTGAGGATTATGTGAGGATGCTGATGTTTTTCTTCCAATTATAAACTAAATAACATGCATGTATTATTATTATTATTATTATTATTATTATTATTATTATTCAATAATCATAATAATTATCATCATCATCATCATAATCATAGTAATAGATGGCAACTACACATTCTTTCTCCTAGGCTTATGTGTTGTGTTAAACCAAGGAGCGGTACGAGCTGCAGAAATGTGCAGCGGGCTGTTGTTCGCACTTACAGAGTGACCGTCCGGTTTGGAAGAAGGCTGGCGTGCGGAGGGTCGCTCAGCTCCTCGCCGCTACAGCTCACTTTCTTTCGGAGCGCCGTGGAAGTGTGAGTCCGGGAGCGGTCGTCCGTGCAGCTGCAGCCGCTGCTGATGAGCCCGGGGCAGGCTTTGGCGAGGTGATATCCAGGGGCAGCCGAAAGCACAAGCAGGAGCATTAAAGCGACCCCAAACGGCACCCCAACCACGGGGACCCGCATCGTCCCGGTCTGTGTCAGCCGCGCTGTCCCGCAATCAGCCCATGTCTCCGCAGAGGCTCCCGATCGAGGCCGATTGTCAACTTGGTTTGCAGGATGAATATAGCAACGTGCCGCTGGTTAACAGACAGAAACTGTTCAACTGGGTATATCCCTTACAAACAAACAGCCCAACTTTTTTTTATGACAGAAAAATCATCAGATAAAATACTCCAGTTCCAATTCGAAACAACACGAAGTTGTCAAAAACTAAAACGTTGTCATGATCCCCAGTTATGGATAACTCGGTGAAGTGAGTGACGTTTACGCTTTTCCGAGAACGCTTTAATAGAATCTTCCACCAAACGAATTCCACAAAGGTCAATGTGAAAGCAAAAGCCGTTTGAATACGGTGCTGTGTGATGTGAAAATGACTTCTTTGCACAGACTGAGACACTTTAACCAAGTCGTTCCCAAACGGATACTTTTAATCCGAATTCCAATGGCTTTCACATTGTTTCACTGGGCAAACAGACTCCGCTGTTATGCATCAGCGTTGTTAAAAAGCGACGTCGTAGAGGGGTTTGGATCTAGGAGGACGGTCTTGTTTTTCTTCCATTCTTGCTATCCCGTTCTGCTCAATGGACCTCAGGGCAAAATGCAATGGGAATTACAACTGTACAGTAATTCTCAAATGTGGGAGCTTACAGTACGCGGGGACGTTTCCTTCAAAGATGTCCTTGAAGTGAGTTGGAAGTTCTGGAGTTTGCCGTTGCGTTCTCTGTATCCTTGTGTGCAGTGTGCAGATGAACACAGTCCAGATAACGGTGCTCTGGTCCGGGCGGCTCGGCTGTAATTCCCAGGATCTAGCGGTCTGTGCCACTCTGTCACTGAACCTCACACGGGCTCCGGAGCGGCATCCCCTCCCCGGCGGCGGGGATCTGCAGGGTCCTAGCGCGGCAGCGTGAGGGGCGGCATCAGCACTTCAACAGTTAAATAATTAAAATAAGGAAGCCTGTTCGCATTCAAATAAACTATACATCACAGTGAGAAATGAGCTATTAATGGGAAGCTGGTATGAAAAATTGAATGCATTTCAATATTTTTGATTCTGGTTATTTTCTTTATTTAGAACATTTGCAGCTGGGTTCACAAACCTAGATTAGCACTGGTATTGGACTCCAGCTAACATACAGTGGCTCTCAGAAGTATTCAACCATTGGTCGTTTCCACATTTCATTGTGTTACAACATTAAATCAGAATGGATTTAATCAGTTTGTTGCCACTGATCAACACAGAAAATGTCAAAGTGAAAAATTAAATCTGCAGATTGTTCTAAATGAATTACAAGTACAAAACAGAAAATAACTGAATGCATAAGTAATCATCCCCTTTGCTCCTCCTACCTCAGCAAGTGACATGGCGAGGTTCCTCATCCACCCCCCAACCTCTCCTCACAGGTGTACCCCAAGGCTCTGTCCTGGGCCCTCTCCTGTTCTCTTTCTACACTCGCTCCCTGGGCCCCCTCATTGCATCCCATGGTTTCTCTTACCATTTCTATTCCGATGACACCCAGATCTTCCTGTCTTTTCCCTCTTCTGACGCTGTCATCCTCTCTCACATCTCTTCCTGTTGGTCTGCTATCTCCGCCTGGATGCACTCACACCACCTCAAGCTCAACCTCTCCAAATCGGATCTCCTCTTTTCCCCCCTCTTCCTCAACTTCTGCTGACCTCTTCATCTCAATCCACTTGGAATCTACGACACTCTCTCCCTCTTCTTCAACTAAGAGCCTAGGAGTCACCCTCGATCCTGCGCTCTCCTACACTCAGCACATCACCACGCTGACACGCACCTGCAGATTCTTCCTGAGCAACATACGCCGAATCCGACCCTTCCTCACCAACTACTCACCTCAGCTGCTGTCCACTGGTCACTGGTCCTCTCCCGCCTGGATAACTCCCTCCTGGCCGGCCTGCCTGCAACTACTACCCGCCCACTCCAGCTCATCCAGAGCTCTATTCTGTATTCTCCCTGCCCTAATTTGCACACGCTTTGATTTACCCTATGCTCCCTTTCCCTTGGCCCTTGACTGTGACCTAACATCTTGTCTGCACTTATCAGCTTTCACAATCTAGGATGTAAGACTTCATATATTGTTTACTGTATATCTCGTTAACACTTGTGTAAATTGGAATTTGTCAAATGTATTAAGCCCAGTATTAACTGTACTGTATTATTGCACTTTGTATTGCTCTTATATTTTGTAAGTCGCCCTGGACAAGGGCGTCTGCTAAGAAATTAGTAATAAATAATAATAATAATTACCTGATTGAGCTGTGGTGAAACCTATGTCTTTAGAAGTCACGTAATTAGTTGAATGGAGTCCACCTCTGTGCAATTAAGGTGTGTCACATGATTGCAGGTTAAATACACTTGTCTCTCGGAGGTCCCACAGTTGGTTAGTACAATTCCTAACAAAAACTACATAATTAAGACGAAGGTACATTCAAAGCAAATCCGGAATAAGGTTCTTCAAAAACAATAATCAGGGGTAGGATATAAGAACATCTGTGAGGCATTGAATATCCCCCAAAACACAGTAAAGTCCATTATTAAGAATGGAGAAAATACGGCCCAACTTTGAATCTGCCTAGATCAGCCCGTCCTCGAAAACTGAGTATCTGGGCAAGAAGGGCACTAGTCAGGGAGGCCACCAAGAGGCCTATGGCAACTCTAAAGGAGTTACAGTCTTCCACGGCTGAGCTGGGAGACACTGTGCAGACTGCAACAATAGCCTGGGTGCTAAATGAATGCCATTGTTGAAAAAAAAACTCACATAAAATCTTAGCTAGAGTTTGCCAGAAGGCATGTAGGACACTATGAGACCAAGTGGAGGAAGATTATTGGCCTCAACGCTAAGCACTACATTTAGCACAAACCTTACACCGCACATCCTCCTGAGAACACCATCCCTACCGTGAAGCATGGTGGTGGCAGCATCATGTTATGGGGATGCTTCTCTGTGTCAGGGCCTGGAAACCTTGTAAAGCTAGAGGGCAAAATGGATGCAGCGAAGTACAGAGAAATCCTGGAAGAAAATATGCTGAAGTTTGCAAGAGACCTGGGACTTGGGAGAAGTTTCATCTTCCAACAGGACAATGACCCCAGACATACAGACAAAGCCACACTGGAGTGGCTTAAAAACAAAAAGGTCAATGTCCTGGAGTGGCCCAGTCAAAGCCCAGACCTCAATCCTATTGAAAATATGTGGAAAGAGTTGAAAATTGCTGTTCACCAAAGGTCCCCATCCAACTTCATGGAGCTTGAGCAATTTTGCTAAGAAGAATGGACATAAATTGCTGTGTCCAGATGTGCAAAGCTGGTAGAGACTTATCCACATAGACTCATGGCTGTGATTGCTGCCAAAGGTGCCTCTAACAAATATTGACTGAAGGGGGTGATTACTTATGAATTCATGTATTTTCTGTTTTGTATCTGTAATGAATTTAGAACAATTTGCAGATTATATTTCTGACTTTGACATTATGGACATTTTCTGTGTTGATCAGTGTCAAAAACTCCTGATTCAATTCATTCTGATTTCATGTTGTAACACAATGAAATGTGGAAAAGTCCAAGGGGGGTGAATACTTTTGAGAGCCACTGTAACATTGGATAGTCCAAGACTGGTCTTAATCTGGGTGTGTGAAAAACCAATGCTTAGACTTTAAAATCGCTATAGATGTATTTTGTTTGACAAGGTGTCTAATATTCTGAAAAGCTCATTCCAATTGGCTTTTACAATAGTCACAGATATAATATAGCAAGAGACACCCTGAGAAGAGTATTGACGAGTTTGAGTTCGAAACCGATTGAGATCTGGTTGATGATAGCCATCAATCAATTTACTTTTAAAATTCTTTTCACCTTGCAGATTTTATAATTGTTATAATTGGTTTTCGTTAAATTGGTTCCTTATTAATAGTGTGCATTACAGGGATGGGACAGTGAAACAACTTAATGCTGTTCTAGATATTTATAACAGATCTGTCCAAGCATATATACTGAATTAAACATCCAGCACATGGATGTGGTGTATAGATCATCATTCAAGTTGTGTTTTCAGACAATATAGCCCAGGCTTCGCACCTAATAGGCTTCGCACCTAATGACTGCTGATGTAGCCTATATCCAATTTTATATTGTACTGTATATGTGGTCAGGTTTTTTTTTTATTCTTGTAGACTGGACTAAGAAATCTCATGAAACTTGTAATTTTTTTTTTTAGAACTTGAATAATAGTTTATGTTGTAGTCCCGCATTTTTATTGCATTTTCATAACCAATATAACATACTATTTTCTTTTACATTGCTACTCTTGTAGTTTATTTGTGGTTTTCCCTATGCCCCTTCCCCTTAGCTCTAAACTATGACTTCAGCACATCTTGTCTGCACTTATTAGCAATTACAATCTAGGATATACGACTTGTATTTTATATTAACCATATTTTTACCTATGCACTTGTGTTATTTTGAGCCTGTAATGGTATTGTTTTTATCTGTAATTGTATAATATATTATTGCACTTTTGTAATGTACTTGTATTTTGTAAGTCGCCCTGAATAAGGACCTCTGCTAATAAATAAATATTATTATTATTATTATTATTATTATTATTATTATTATTATTACGGGGAGATCCTAATGACAGGACCCTTCATATTTTGTTACTTCTAATGTGTATACACACGTGTATGTATAAATAAATATTATTGATGTCACCTTGCACACTCATTGTTTGCAAAGCCCCGGTCTGCTCTGGACTGGTGGTATTTATAGACCTAACTCATTGAGATGTTCATGGTTTTCGCAGCATACCCAGCGTAGATAAATAAATTGTGCAAGCAGAATTAAAATGCTGAAACAATACCCCGTCTCCAGCGGATGCGGTTTTCGAGTAACAGGATGCGCAGCACAAGAATGGCAATAGATAAACTCACGCAACATCTGATGCTGATGTCGCTTTTTACAGTTTAGCGCGTCTGAGGGGAGGGAACAGCTCGACCTGCGCACTGGAGGAAAAGTCTGGTTATACCACCATGTCCCCCCTTTTGCACAGTGAGGAAATTCATTTTGAGTCTTTAAGCATGTCCTTGCGTCTCTGAAGTGGAAGCTTGTGAGATTTAGATCTATAAAATATAAAGAGCCCCTTTATTATTCCAAGAGTCTAACTGGCACAGTCTGCAAGGCAGTGTGGTAACTAATACACTTATGTCAATATTATTATTCAATAAAAGTAAGATATTGCATATGTATTTACAGCGGTTTAAACCATAAGGCCAATATCACACTACAATCCTAAACTTTGTTGGGTGTTTCACTTTTTACCTAACATCACAGTTTAAAAAGCAGTGATGCCTCATTCAAGAGTGTTTAAGGAATATCAAAGTGAGTGAATTGTCTTAATTTACGTCAATAGATCAATTACCTATACACAAGGGCGTGCCCTCTGGAGAGCTGTGCCAATTTAAAAAAAATGTACCAGCGGACTGACTGTGCGGATTCGCCCTTCACACCCCCTTCACACCCCGCACCTTCACCCTCACCCTGTCAGCACCACCTGCCCGCTACAGCAGCACATCTCTGGCACCTCAATGCCACCACAAACAAATAACTAATGTTATCGCGGACGTTATTGTTCAGTGTCTTGCGTGGGAAAAAAAGAACCTGTTTCATCCAGCCCGTTTTTAACTATATTTATTGGGTTTAGCATTTACTCTTCTCTATTTCAAGGGCAAACGCTACAGGCCGCTAACATGTTAAACGTCTACGGAATGGACTACAATTAAGATATGAGCTATTTGTCGGCGCTAGGACCCAGTAAAGGTGTCCGATTGCCCATTGCCAGGCGGCGCGGTCGGGCTGGCAGCAGGGCCGGCTGCGGGCATCGTGGCAGAGCCGGAGCCGGGGTGGTAAACTGGGACCTCGTCAGACACGTTAACCCCCCAAAGTGCCTGAAAGCTTTCTTCTTTCCCGTTGCCATTTCTGCAGAGCTAAATGACAGACTTGAACAAGAGGCGTCATATAGGGAACGTGTTGCGTCAACTAATTTAATTGCCCCCCTTTCCGCTTTAGGCAGAACTTGCTAAAAATAAGATTTCAAAATAAATAAATAAAAACAACAAAAAAGGGGAATCATTTATGGCCTGTGATGTTTTCTATTCTATCAAAGCAGTCGGTTGTGTAGCCGAGACTTGCGCACATTGAAACTATCAGGGAAAAGGAGCAGTTAACAGGCTCCAGCTGTGCGGAAAAACCGCTGGCTTCTAAACCGGCCACATCTGGATTACCCTTCTCACCCTGTGCAGCGGGCGACACGGATTTAACCATTTCGGCGCCACAACAAGTGCTTTCTCCCTCCTAGCAGTGAAGCATACATCCATTAATAAATAAAATGCAAGGAAGAAAACCTTTAATAGCTGTCACATTAAAAGACAGACGAGTTCTATGAAAATAATACAGAACACGTAGTATTTATCTGATCAGACAAAACATGACCATCACCTCAGGAAAGGCAGAAGTAAGTGGCGATAAAGTTAGAGCAATGAGGATATAAATCACAGGACATTTGATTTTGGATGAGCAGGAGGGTTATTTTTATTTGGACAATATGCAAAAGCAATTCAACTGCAATTAATTGGGATTACTTAAATTGTTATGACGAGGATGGTTTGAACCAACCAGATTAATTAATTAATGGCAGAAGAAAAACACCAACTAATGAAGTGAATTATTGTGTATACTATTACTAATACAAATAATAACAGTGATGGTAAATAGACAGATAACAGGCCTATATATTTTTGCATTAATATTCCATGACTTTGGAATCTCTGGAACTGCTCTCGCCTGGTTCTCCACCTACTTCAAAGACCAGACCTACTAAGTGACATGGCGAGGTTCCTCATCCAACCCCCAACCTCTCCTCACAGGCGTACCCCAAGGCTCTGTCCTGGGCCCGATCCTGTTCTCTCTCTACACTCACTCCCTGGGCACTCTCTTCGCATCCCATGGTTTCTCTTACCATTTCTATTCCGATGACACCCAGATCTTCCTGTCTTTTCCCTCTTCTGACCCCATCATCCTCTTTCACATCTCTTCCTGTTGGTCTGCTATCTCCGCCTGGATGCACTCACACCACCTCGAGCTCAACCTCTCCAAATCTGATTTCCTCTTTTTCCCTTTCCTCCTCACCTTCTGCTGACCTCTCCATCTCAATCCCCTTAGAATCTACAACACTCTCTCCCTCTTCTTCCGCTAAGAACCTAGGAGTCACCCTCGATCTGTCTCTCTCCTACACTCAGCACCTGCCGATTCTTCCTGAGCAACATATGGCGAATCCGACCCTTCCTCACCAACTATTAGACTCAGCTGCTCGTCCAGTCACTGGTCCTCTCCCACCTGGACTACTGGAACCCCCTCCTGGCCGGCCTGCCTGCAACTACTACCCGCCCGCTCCAGCTCATCCAGAACTCTGCGGCTCGTCTGGTATTCTCTTTGCCAAGATTCGCACATGCTACTCCACTGCTCCGCTCCCTAAACTGGCTCCCGATCCCAGAACACATTCAGTTCAAGACACTGACCCTCACCTAACGTTCTCTCGGCCAGACTGCACCGAGATACCTTCAGACCCTGACCTCTCTGTACATCCCCTCCAGACCTCTCTGGTCTTCCTAAGCCAGAAGATTAACTTTGCCTCCTCTCCACTCCCCTTCATCCAGAGCCGCTCCTTCTCATCCCTGGCCCCTGAGTGGTGGAACAACCTTCCCACTGAAGTCAGGACATTAGAGTACCTGACCATCATCCGGCGATTACTCAAGACACACCTATTCAGACTGTATCTGTAACTTAGTTGTTATTCCCCTGTGTGGCTCAGCTCTCATGTAAATCTGCACATTATATAACGTTTCATCATACTACATGTTTTTACATTGCTGTTTATATTGATTGCCCCTATGTCCCCTTTCCCTGAGCTCCTAACTATGACTTTGCATCTTTTCTGCAATTATTAGCTCACAATCTAGGATGTAGGACTTGTATTAACTGTATATTTTTTATGCACTTATGTAATTTTGAACTTGTAATTGTACTATGTTTTGATCTGTAATTTTCTACCGTATTGAACTCTTATAATGATCTCATGTTTCCTACAGATTTTAGCTAACTTAAAACTACTTTCTCATTTCATTGTGCCCAATAACAAGAGACCCTAATGCATTCTATATAGCAGCATCCATCCATTTCTTTTGAAACAGTATACATCAGATACTCACTAACATTTCAAGAACTCAGCTGTAATCTCTCCCAAATCCTATTAAAGTGAAGAGTTTGTTCTATTGTTGCCTCAAAGTTTGTTTATGGTTTCATTTATATTTTCCACAACGAACCCCCCTCCCCCACGCCAGCTTATTACCGGTGCCACCACCAAGCCTGCAGAACTGTCTGAGATTTTTTTATGAGCCTTTTCTAATAATACCTATAAATACTCTGCACTGTAAAGTTACAAACCTCAGCAGTTTGCTGATGAGGGACACCTGTGTTCAGAGCCCAGAGCACAAAAACATTTAGGAACTAATGTGTAGTGGCACGATACCTCACACTTCTTACATTCGAAGGCCTTGCTTAGAATATATGTATATTCACGTTATTTTACTTTAAATTATTGCCTCTGGTGGAACAACTCTGTGGTCCTCTGTTGGTTTTTCAGGATAGGCTGTTTTTCTTTCTAATTTCTAAAATGCGTGGTAAGCATGTTTTCATTGTCATTATTAGTATTTCTTAACAGAAGTAAAAAATACATCTAGATAAAAGCATAAATGTCAAAAGAATGGATCTATAAATTCTGTGGGACTTTTCAATGCAGTATGGAGTTCCAGTTATCTGCTCTACAGTACACTCTATTATTCCTCAAAGTACTCAATGCAAATTATCAGCTTTTGCATGACTGTCTGCTCCAGGCCCTGCAAAATGCACAATGTAACAGAGCCCTCTACTGGACAGGAAAGTGTGTACCTCACTGGGCAGGCACAGGGATAAGTGAATGCCCTAGGTACATTTCTGTCTGCACCACCCAGGGCAAGTGGTCACAATACTTTGGTTTGTCTGCACATAATGACAAAAGTTAAAACTAAAGAGTTGTCAACTTTGTGTGACAATTATATTTTAGAGTTTACACATTTTATTACACCCCCCATGTTGGTACCTCGCAAAAACTGTGGCACCCTAAATTACCCCCTAGTTCATCAATGGTGGCACCAGCCCTGGTATCTAAGTCTAAAGACACCGTCTACAAACCAGCAAGTGGAAAACATCCTTCAATTGAAGGGTAATGTGTCTGACCTACAAGTTGTCAAATCCCCAATTCAAAAAGGAAACCTCACTCTCAGACCCAGCTCAAAGTTTCACCTCTGATGTCGCTTCATCTATGAAGTATTTATACATGTCCACCAGCAGAACATAAACTAAGACAGATGACGATTCCAGTGGGATAATTTGAGGACACGCTGTGAACGGACACTTATTCTGGTTAGAGGAGGCTATACCATGTGTCTGTGTATGAAGACACCGTATCATAACTGATTGTGGTGGAAGAAAGTTTTGGAGTTGGGCATTCACGGGAGAAACAGCGCAACACAGAACTCAAAGGATTTTAGGCTAGCATGACACTGTTCCCCCAAAAGTTTTAAAACAGAATAAAGCTTTTATACCCCCTCTGGGACATACCCTCAAGGGGCCTTAATATATTATAATCAGTGTCTGAATGGTCATTTCTAATAGCTATAGCGGTGATATCATTGACATTCTAAACTAAGCCTTCCCATCTCATCAATATTATAATCATTACTCATGAATAATAACTCATGCATAATTAACCTCTGAAGTGCCAGTCGCATTGGAAGGTAATTTGCAGATAATACGTTGCAAGAAAGGAATGCGAACTGCTGATAGTTAGGAGTTAGGAGTAACAGCACACCAAGAACAAAGGCAGGATAGGATGTTAATATTTTCCCCCACACCTATTAACCAGTAGGTGCCTCTTTAGTAGAAGAGCAACATTGCTGAATCAGAAACACCAGGTGGAGGGACTTAAACCCTAGGCCAAATTATCTGACTTCTCATAACCAGTTTCCAGATATGGACACAGTTATGCTCCATTGTTTTGCTTGGATGTGTGTCACAGCACTCTTGTGTATTCATTGCAGGACAATATAGCTTGCTTTGCACATACAGATCTAAAACCAGTGAATTACTCGTTCTTGTAATGTATTTGCAAAGAGGCAGACATGACTATTTTACCTTTGAGGTACAAAAGGTATCAGCATTGGTCTAACTTGTGATGGACAGACATCCAATTAAAGGGGAATTTTGTTCTCACCGTTTCTTGTTCTAATGAGGCAACAAAGCTTGTTAACTTTAAATTACCTTAAAATCAGTAAATAAAGCAGGGGAGAATATGGCAGATAGGTTTATTTCTATGCTGAGACAAGTATTATAATAAGGAACTTTTCAGTGTAGGAGACCATTTCAATGCTGTACTGATGAAGAGACTTTGGACACAACTTTTTAAAATAAAAATTATAGTAAGATGATGAATTGACTCCATATTCTTTTAACCTTTACTTTAAGGGTATTTTACATTTTCAATAAAGAAATTCTGTAATAAAGCTGGAATTAAGCTCTTAGCAACCAGTGAGTGAGCATGGGAGCAGCCTAATCCAGCAGCATTGCGGGTGAAGCACACAAAATCAATCCATATAAGGTTAATCAAATTTTAGTTGCGGTCAGCAAAACAAGGTTTGCACATATTTTTTGTATATAGGCAAATGTGCATTATGTAAACTCATGTTGGATGAGGATCTACTGTAATACCCTTGAGAGATGAGCCTGTTGGGGCCATCCCATCCAGTGCAAGAAGTGTGCAGCTTGCCTAATATTCCACACATGGCTGGTGTCATTAGAAATATAGCCTTCTTTTGTAAAATACTACAAAATGGTGAATATAAAGAATCATTGTAAAGCGTTATTTCAATATCTGTTATTTCCACGCAAACAACATTTATCTGTGAAAGCTACATTTGTATATTGCAATGCTTGACTGATAAACATTTTCATTAAAAATCATAAACGCCAACTGAACTCTTGCCCTTTGCACTCTAGAAGCTTGTTTACTGTACTTGTGCCAGAATGCTGCAGTGTTACAATTAAACCCTTCCCATTTCAAATTGGAACCCCTTCCAATAGTTCATGCAACAAGCCAACACGAAGCTTTAATCAGAAGTGAAAAAACAGACGCATTGTGACCGTGCACCACTAGATTGGAAAACTAAGTCCTACATTAGTACTACAAGGAAACCAAGCTTAATGATGCCTAACCTGCTCACAATCCTGCCCTTTCAAACCACATCTGACAGATAAATTGACGCTTTTCAAACAAACTTGTGATTCTTTATGCAGATAGCTACAATTATATCAGGCAAGGAGGAATACTTGCAGAATTGCATGAAGCAACTCTCTTCAACAATCTGATTAATAGGTGTTTGAAAGTTCAGCCTATACTTAAAGACACTGAAGTCAATTAGCGGCGCCAATCCTTCTGGCACTGATTTTCAAGAGTGATTATCACACTGATTCTAGAATAGCCTTGGCATCCACTCACTGTTCCGTTTCATTATATGAGCTGTGGGCTATAATGTAACAAATATTTAGCTTTTCTTTATTCTTTATTTTCTTTAGCTATCCAAATGACTCACTCAAAGTGGTCTTGACAGCTAAAATTTCCCTCTCAGGACATCTCAATATATTAAGTTAGGCACATGGCAATAAAAATGATTGATTATATATATATATATATATATATATACTGCACTTGAGACCAAACAGTGTACATTAAACCTCATTGACTAAGTTGGCTCCTATATATTTTTGTTGTTGTAATTACACAAATAGGCAAGATACAAGCTGTGTTTTGCATACTTTGTAGGAGAAGGCATCATGTTTTTACATGATGAATTCTTTAAATGGTCTTTCCAGTACATTTTCCAATGCTAGAATACTTTGCACACATATTGAGTAATAAGCCAGACATTACTGCATGTGTAGCTAATAAATGCAGAGCATCCACTTTATCAAACAGATGTTGGATGGATATACAGTTTGCAGAAAGGATTGATTTTCCATTTTTCCTCATTCATAACAGGAAGCGGAGCTGGGATGATGCTTGCAGTGTCTCTGTGATATCTGGCATTTGTGGAAGGCCAGATCCCCAGAACCACAAACCTTGGAAGCCCCTTACAGCTCCCAGAAGGGATATTGTTTTATCCAAAGCTGCCACTCTCCAAGTAATAATACTCAGGCCACAGCATATGAACTGGACCAATATTCCACAAGTCCCACATCTGACTATCAAACTCTTTGTAAAAAAAACAAATAAAGATTTAATATTTTGTAAAAAACAACAAATAAAGATTTAATATTAAGCTTTAAACCATTTTTGGAATAGCTGTTATTATGAAGAACAAATAGCAGGTTTGTGGCTTCTGCTTTTGGGTCAAATGGACCCAATATTCTAGATTTCAATTTAAACAAAACAGATGGGAATTACTGCCAATCAAACCTATTTTAATATAGGACAAGTGTACAACCGTATTCCATGTTGCATTTGAGTTATGACACATGAATTAAGAAATACACCTAGTGGTTTTACATAAATAGCCTATATTGGCAAATATATTATAAGCTAAGACCTTAGACTAGATTTCAGCTGACATTTTCCAAACATAACACTGACTGAGATATACCGGGATGCAGCTGAAAAATATATAACATTTGTATGCATTTATTTTTTTGCAGGACTAGAATTTCAAAATGCAGATTCAAATACTAATTGAAGAAAACCGTCGCACAGGCGGTTGGATTATGCAATCTTTCTCTAGATCGGGCAGTAGCCGTTTTCTGCCTGCCGTTTGTCAGAAGAGGGCGTCTATGTCCAATTGGAGCTGACATGCATATGAGGTGTGTGAGATATTCAACTACCCCCAAAATCCTCTCTGCACACACAGTAGGCCACTGTTTCTGCACAAGACCACAGACCCTACAGAGGTGTGTTCTTCATTTCTCTAGAATACTGCACACATTTAGAGGCAGAGAAATCATCTTGATTCCTTGGAGGGGAGGGGAGCAGAAAGGAGAGGCGCCTGCTCAGCAATGAGACAGGGCAATGTTTATACAGTGCTGTTAAATACAACTTAATGTACAACACAACCCCCCACACACACAAACCCTCCAACCCAGCAATCTCTCTCATCTGGTGTGCACAGTTTCCATTTAAATGTCACGTCCCAAACTGCACATTACATCAAAATTGTACATAATGGCATCCAGACAAACTTTTATGTGAGTCCAATTTTTTTTTCTCCTTTTCTTTTTTCCTGTACCGCTGTTAAAGCCAAGTTAGCGATCTCTCGTCAACATCTGGACTCCATTCCAGGTAGAATATAGTGGAATACTTTGGGGGTGTACGGGGTGTTAGTGGGGTATAAGGGTAGTAAAGAGCTCTGTAGACAGACTGATGTTGCAACAGGGGAACACTAACATGCCACCCCCCCACCTCAAATAATCTTCCAGACCTGCACCACTGGAACATCTGGAGAGACGCGTTGAGCTAATTGTTGAAAAAAATAAATAAAAATCTTGTAGCGCGTGCTGTAGTTCTCAAGTTGGTCAGTCACTTTAATCCATATGATTGGTGACAGCTCCAGCCAAAAAGCCAGAAATCAACAATAGTTGTCAGAAATTCCTCAACGTGCTCCCATTCCTTTTTGTATGATTATAAACAGGGTTACGTCAAGACAAGGGCAAGGACTGCACTGGAGAAAACCTTGTATTCTGAAGCATTGCATGTCACCTTGAAGTATTAGTCATAACGCCAATACAGCATTACTTCACACGGCGCACTATCAAAGACCAGTAACATGTGCTTTTACTTATCTCAAAATGCTCACTATTCCAGCACAGGCGTGTAGACCTGCACCTCATGTGTTGTATTGCCATATGTTATACTTCATAACTCATTGAAATCTGTACTGCATTCAATATATATATATATATATATATATATATATATATATATATATATATAGCCTCAACACTTTTTACAGTTTCTTAATGAACAAACAAAATAACAGTAATTGTAACAAGGCTATTCAGACCATTTGACCTTGCCCCAAGACCAGGAAAAGCTATTAAGAGTTTTCTTGCTCTTACATTGACTGAGATACACAATGGAACAAAAATATTGAGAATCCAAGTCTATCCTCAGATGAACGAGTCTGCTTCTAACAACTAGAATGACCCTCATTGTGCCAAAAAATAAATACAAAAATGTTAATAAGAAAAACAGCTTGAAGTGTTGTGCACATGCAGCTCCTGGAACTGTGACAATGATTCCATACCCTTCTGTAATTGTACGCTACTACTGAATCACGTACTATAATTACACAGCCAGTCCAGAGAAGGAGAGAGTAGACGATCAAAAACTACAAATAGCCTGCAGGAGTCAGAGAGCTAGAGAACAGTGTACGTCACATAATGCAACTCATTGGTCTAAAATGCTCCAGTTCAGATGCTTGAATTCCATATTAATAAATCACACAAAACTGAGTCTTTGAAGATGTCTTTCTTGCAAATTATCATTTTTAAATTCCTGCTAAAATGTCTACAACATCTTCAAGTGCTTTGAATCAAACTTTAATATTTCTTGCTGTATAGGTTTACAATTTGTCACTGCAATGCATCAGCAAAACATTAAGCTTTTCTATAAGACATAGTTTTTCATGATCCACAAACGATGTGTGCATTAAAAAAGGAACTTGTTAGTTTTGAAGCTATAATTAGGTCAAAGAGGACCTCTTGTGGTGAAAATGATTAATTACAACAGGACAAAAGTCAACAATCAACAAAATTCCAATGAATAAGGCAGTTCAGTAACTAGCAATATATTGGTTTTGCTGATAATAAATGCATATATATATATATATATATATATATATATATATATACACACAGTGAGGGAAAAAAGTATTTGATCCCCTGCTGATTTTGTACGTTTGCCCACTGACAAAGAAATGATCAGTCTATAATTTTAATGGTGGGTGTATTTTAACAGTGAGAGACAGAATAACAACAAAAAAATCAAGAAAAACACATTTCAAAAAAGTTATACATTGATTTGCATGTTAATGAGGGAAATAAGTATTTGACCCCTTCGACTTAGTACTTTGTGGCAAAACCCTTGATGGCAATCACAGAGGTCAGACGTTTCTTGTAGTTGGCCACCAGGTTTGCACACATCTCAGGAGGGATTTTGTCCCACTCCTCTTTGCACATCCTCTCCAAGTCATTAAGGTTTCGAGGCTGACGTTTGGCAACTCGAACCTTCAGCTCCCTCCACAGATTTTCTATGGGATTAAGGTCTGGAGGCTGGCTAGGCCACTCCAGGACCTTAATGTGCTTCTTCTTGAGCCACTCCTTTGTTGCCTTGGCTGTGTGTTTTGGGTCATTGTCATGCTGGAATACTCATCCACGACCCATTTTCAATGCCCTGGCTGAGGGAAGGAGGTTCTCACCCAAGATTTGACGGTACATGGCCCCGTCCATCGTCCCTTTGATGCGGTGCAGTTGTCCTGTCCCCTTAGCAGAAAAACACCCCCAAAGCATAATGTTTCCACCTCCATGTTTGACGGTGGGGATGGTGTTCTTGGGGTCATTCCTCCTCCTCCAAACACGGCGAGTTGAGTTGATGCCAAAGAGCTCGATTTTGGTCTCATCTGACCACAACACTTTCACCCAGTTCTCCTCCGAATCATTCAGATGTTCATTGGCAAACTTCAGACGGGCCTGTACATGCGTTTCTTGAGCAGGGGGACCTTGCGGGCGCTGCAGAATTTTAGTCCTTCATGGCGTAGTGTGTTACCAATTGTTTTCTTGGTGACTATGGTCCCAGCTGCCTTGAGATCATTAACAAGATCCTCCCGTGTAGTTCTGGGCTGATTCCTCACCGTTCTCATGATCATTGAAACTCCACGAGGTGAGATCTTGCATGGAGCCCCAGACCGAGGGAGACTGACAGTTATTTTGCGTTTCTTCCATTTGCGAATAATCGCACCAACTGTTGTCACCTTCTCACCAAGCTGCTTGGCGATGGTCTTGTAGACCATTCCAGCCTTGTGTAGGTCTACAATCTTGTCCCCGACATCCTTGGACAGCTCTTTGGTCTTGGCCATGGTGGAGAGTTTGGAATCTGATTGATTGATTGCTTCTGTGGACAGGTGTCTTTTATACAGGTAACGAGCTAAGATTAGGAGCACTCCCTTTAAGAGAGTGCTCCTAATCTCAGCTCGTTACCTGTATAAAAGACACCTGGGAACCAAAAATCTTGCTGATTGATAGGGGATCAAATACTTATTTCCCTCATTAACATGCAAATCAATGTATAACTTTTTTGAAATGCGTTTTTCTGGATTTTGTTGTTGTTATTCTGTCTCTCGCTGTTAAAATACACCTACCATTACAATTATAAACTGATCATTTCTTTGTCAGTGGGCAAACGTACAAAATCAGCAGGGGATCAAATACTTTTTTCCCTCACTGTATATATATATATATATACACACATATATATACACACACACACTCACCTAAAGGATTATTAGGAACACCTGTTCAATTTCTCATTAATGCAATTATCTAACCAACCAATCACATGGCAGTTGCTTCAATGCATTTAGGGGTGTGGTCCTGGTCAAGACAATCTCCTGAACTCCAAACTGAATGTCTGAATGGGAAAGAAAGGTGATTTAAGCAATTTTGAGCGTGGCATGGTTGTTGGTGCTAGACGGGCCGGTCGGAGTATTTCACAATCTGCTCAGTTACTGGGATTTTCACGCACAACCATTTCTAGGGTTTACAAAGAATGGTGTGAAAAGGGAAAAACATCCAGTATGCGGCAGTCCTGTGGGTGAAAATGCCTTGTTGATGCTCGAGGTCAGAGGAGAATGGGCCGACTGATTCAAGCTGATAGAAGAGCAACTTTGACTGAAATAACCACTCGTTACAACCGAGGTATGCAGCAAAGCATTTGTGAAGCCACAACACGTACAACCTTGAGGCGGATGGGCTACAACAGCAGAAGACCCCACCGGGTACCACTCATCTCCACTACAAATAGGAAAAAGAGGCTACAATTTGCACAAGCTCACCAAAATTGGACAGTTGAAGACTGGAAAAATGTTGCCTGGTCTGATGAGTCTCGATTTCTGTTGAGACATTCAGATGGTAGAGTCAGAATTTGGCGTAAACAGAATGAGAACATGGATCCATCATGCCTTGTTACCACTGTGCAGGCTGGTGGTGGTGGTGTAATGGTGTGGGGGATGTTTTCTTGGCACACTTTAGGCCCCTTAGTGCCAATTGGGCATCGTTTAAATGCCACGGCCTACCTGAGCATTGTTTCTGACCATGTCCATCCCTTTATGACCACCATGTACCCATCCTCTGATGGCTACTTCCAGCAGGATAATGCACCATGTCATAAAGGTCGAATCATTTCAAATTGGTTTCTTGAACATGACAATGAGTTCACTGTACTAAACTGGCCCCCACAGTCACCAGATCTCAACCCAATAGAGCATCTTTGGGATGTGGTGGAACGGGAGCTTCGTGCCCTGGATGTGCATCCCACAAATCTCCATCAACTGCAAGATGCTATCCTATCAATATGGGCCAACATTTCTAAAGAATGCTTTCAGCACCTTGTTGAATCAATGCCACGTAGAATTAAGGCAGTTCTGAAGGCGAAAGGGGGTCAAACACAGTATTAGTATGGTGTTCCTAATAATCCTTTAGGTGAGTGTATATATATATATATATTAAAATATATATATATTTAATATTTCCTTAGTGGATTCACCCACAAGCAAACTAATAGTTTAATCCATTTAAATTATAATTTTTTGCCATATTTACAGTTTATGTTTTGTCTTGCTGCATTTACTTTTGTTTAATACATTGTGCATTTATTACTCACACAAGAACAATTCAAATAACATTACTGGGAAGATGTGGAGAGAGGAAGACATGAAGTGTTGCACAAACATAAAGGGTCCCAGTGAATGGTCGTATTTGAGGTGTAGCATAGTTTAATGAACCTGGACAGGAAGAGCTGTAAGCAGAAAAGGCAACAACTATAAGACTAATTTATTCATATTTAAAAGAAAAGAAGCACTATTCATCCAAACCCTGGGTGGCAGAACTGCATTATCTAAGGTAAATATACAGTGTTGAGACAACACACAAAAGGATGGGTTAATTAACCACCATAATGTTTTCAAAATCTTAGGAAAGTCATCTATTATGAAGATATTTAAAAACTAAACATACAAAAACATTTAAACAGATGTTACAGCTCAAAAAGCCTCCCATACTGTTCAACAGGTTCAAACAAATCACACCCCCAGAAAAAAAATTAGTTTTAAGTAAATCAGCACCCGTATAACGCAGTCATGTGCACCCCCAGCAGTGCCAAGCTCTGTCCCGCAGGGTTAAAGGTCACGTATGTTGACTGATATCTGGCTTTAATTAGAGCTCAGCTGGAATGAAAACCTGTAGACTTCAAATGTATTCAACTGATCTGAGGACAGTCATTTGAGGATGCGATTACTTCATATAATTAAGAGATATTTTTAGATATCACACTTTTATATAATTTAACAAACAAAGAATTGTTTGATGTACTTTATGGTTATAATTATTCATAATCAATTGGCTGAAACCACAGTTAATACGTTCTATTATTAAAACCTAGCAACCAATCAATCTATTGTTGACAGTGACATTTTAAAGAATTGCAGGCAAGAGATTAGACACTTTGTGAACAAATTGGTACTGTGTTTAGTTCTGTAGTTGTGTCATAACATCTCCGTTTGGTGCACTACTACTACTAATAGTGTAACGACAACTCAAAGCAAATTATGACAGTGTCAACCTTGTCAAAATTAGTTTGACAACAAACTCCAGTGTGTGCTGTACAATTACAATACACCACAAATGGGTATCCTGAAACGTATCCAACACAAAACTTGCCGATTAGTTGTCTGCATATTGTCACATTGTCTCCCGTGTAAAGCCGTAACATTTTTCAAACTTTTTTTTTACGGAAGTCAGATTAAAACGGCCGCATGCTCACCCTCACCCACATGGCTCGAGCTGCTTAATCACGTTACGTCAAACACGGACAAATGACGTCATTTGCGTAAATTGAGGGTATGGGTAGTTCACGACAAATTCATTCAAACAAATACTTTAATGAATTTTGTAATCTAAACAAGCTGTAGTGTTTATTGATGTATGCTTGCATTAATGTATTTATGCATTGAAAATATTACATTTCCAAAATGGCATTGATATTGATATATGAAATGTGTTTCATATTTATATGTAAGAATTTGTAAAACCATGTTATGTTATGAGACTGAATAAACACATTCAATTCATCATCATCATAATAATAATAATAATAATAATAATAATAATAATAATGTGAGAAAAAATAAACCAGAAATTAAGATACTATGAAGGACTCCTTTAATATCATCCCCAGCATTGACACATTGTTACCTAGCATGAGGTACAGATTCAGTACACCACTGAACACAACCCTATATGTACATCATAAACTTGGGCTGATATGCTCACAAATGTCTACTACTTAGCAGAAGGCAGCATGTGAAGAGCAATACATTAATCCTTTGCTCATCTCAGATCCTGTTATTGTATCTTTTTACAAAATCAATTTCAATTCCATTCAGACCAGAAGGAAAATCAAGCATGTACTGGAATTAAACATTCTAAGCACAATATAACTTATAAGGCATTTATGCACACTTTGAAATTCTTCAGATACACAGACAACATTAAATTAAAAGAAAACAAAAACAGAAATGGGCATACACTCCAAAAAACAAGCATTATTTTCAAAAAAATCTAGTTATGATTTCTACAGCTTCTGGGAAGTAACAATCTCCTACAGCAACATGTCACTCAACTGAACCATCACAATGCCTGGCCACTGGCTGAGGGACCGGTTTATTCCACTGGTTTGGGCTTCACCCTGAATTACACATGTAATACAGGATGCCTATGTATTTGTACGTATTTGCTGTATTTGTAACTCCTCATACAGTGCCACCCAAACTAGGGGGCCCTGGGGAGCCTTAGATATACAGTTGGGGCTCCTGAACATCATTTCACCCAAATATCAGCTACAGACAAACCAGCTCTTCTCAAAGCAGGATGGCCTGCACCCATCTTCAAGCGCCGGACATTAGGAGACCTGGGCTCAGTCTTTACAATAACAAAGCAGCCAGGCAGTGTCAAGTTTGAAAACGAGTGCTTCAGAAAATCCCTTTGCCAAACAGAAAAAGGCCCGTTTTCAAAGGCAATACTTCAAAGGCCTTATTCCATCTTGTCACCCGAACCAAGGGATGACTTCCATATACACACACACATACACACACACAATCTTTTTATACAGTTTATCCCACATACATTGCCTTCATCCATATATATTTGTGTACAATTTGAGAATACTACTTTTAAAATATACAAATATAATAGTACAGTTTGATTACTGTAAAAAAAGAAAAAATCCTGTATTACACAGAGAGAGAGAAAAGGTATGAATAAACAAGACCCAATGTGTTACATTTTCTTCACCCCATTGGAAAATAATATTGCTGGATATTTTGTATTTTACAAATATTTTGAGCTCTTAAAGAAATATATTTAGATATATTCACAAAAAATAAAAAAAGGTAAATATTTTTCCCTTGCTTCTCAAAAATGTAGATGTAAATGTTGGCAAGAGCAGTCATTTATTTATTTTGCTGGGAAGAATACAATATTCCAATGCTTCCTTTACAGGGATTTATTTAGCTTACTATTATTCTGCTTTTAATTGATTCTTATTTTATTCTCTTTTTGATTAGATTTGATCTTGATTCTTCTGATATAATGATCTGCCTTGGTGATGAGATATATATAATTAAATCTAAAGAAAAACAATGGAAAACAAAGAAGAATGGAACCAATGACCCATTTGAGAACATTTAAACAGCTGCGGCACTCTTTTCAGAAGCAGCGCTAAAGAAACAAAACCGTGGCCATGAAGCATTTATAATGACGCTTAGAGATGGAGTTTACAATATCTTTAATTCTAGCATTATCTGCAGTGTGTGCAATTTAAGTTAACATAAAACAGTAGGATCTGCTGGAAAATAATACAACTTAGAAATATATAACCCACTTTAATTACCCAAATCATGTTAACTTCAGTTTTTCCTGGGTGGAAAAGAATCCTGCAGGGACAACACTTTTGAAGTAAAAGTAACTGTAAATTCAACACCTAAAAAGTATGATTAAATATTAAAGGTATGGATGTGCATGTATGAATCCAAAGGAATGACTTCTGTTCTGGTTATTCTCAATGCCGACTACAGTCCTAATTATGGACAGCTCAAGTTAATAAGATATGTGGGGCAGTTGGGGGGATACGCTGGTGGTAGGGAAAGGCAAAGTGTGCGGTTGTGCAGAGTGCGGTTACCGGTTTGGTATGAAAATGTTAGGCTGCACGACTGAACCGTTTCATGTTGCATCTGACAACAGTTTTTTTCTTGTCATTAATTGGGGGGGGCGGTCTTGACTTCGTAACAGTCAGATGCTTTTAAAGATAAAGCAGTTGGAGTTGGATTTTCTTCCACAGAGAGACAGTAAATGAGATTTAATTAAATGAGTTTGTGCTGTGGTGATCTAACACTTGATTAAAAAAATTAAATCAGAAAGCAAATTTGTGGTCTAAAGAAAATAAATCTCAAAAACTGGGTTGCTAGAGAAAATTGCAGGACTATATGGAGGGCTTATGGAATTAACTGAAAAGGAAACTTGAACTAAAATGACATTCTACTATTAATAAGTCTTTCTTGGGAACAATACGAAAATCATGACGGCTTCAGATTGGTTCAACGGCAGGCAGGTCTAACGGAATGGGAAAACAGCACGACCTCTGTGGGGATTCACACACACCGAGCCCAGTGCCCTCAGCCTGCCTGGGGCTGTGAGTCGAGTCCAGCAGGCTCCTCTCTAGTGGCGGGGGGAGACGGTGGTGGGCTGGGCCCCTGGGGATCCATGGTACTTCTCCCTCGCGTGCTTCTCACAGAACATATCGTCACCGAACCAGAAGTGGCCGCGCATCTTCAGGTTGAGGCCGCACTGAGTGCAGGTGTAGCACTCCGGGTGCCGGTACCGGTCCTCCACGATGCGGACGGCCTGTGTGCTGCAGAGACATGAGATGACACATACAGGATGACACAGCATGAAGACATGTGCGCTGCAGGGCAAAACTGGCAGCGCCTTTATTAAAGTGGACACTTTCCTTAAACCTTTAGGTAATCCAGTGAGACATACACATCACAGAGAAATAGAAATATCACATAGAAAATCTATTTTTGCACAGGCTGTTAATGGTTTGGTCAAACTTAGTTCATAAGAATGAGAGTGAGAATGCATGTTGCAGTTTGTTTTATCATCACACGTCTCCGAGTTTGTAAAGAAACGGGCATGAGTTACATTTGCCAGTCAGTAGGTACATCACTGTTAGAGTGGAACAGTAAGGGATGCTGGAAGCTGGTTGCTTACACAATGCTGGTGCCGCACTTCTCACAAGTGTGGTACTTCTGGACCCCGGCCACCGAGGACACTGGCTTGGGTTGGATAGGGGCCAAATTCCCTGGAAACCGCACTGCAGCCTCTGCAATACAGACGCACACAGACAGCAATGAGTGAAAATAGAGAATCTTCACTGGGGAAAAATCACTACCTTATAAAGCATCACCTTACAAAGTTTATATACACAATATTTGTTCCTTGACGTATTACTTTAAAATGAATTTATATACATTGGTGAGGTCAGAGCAGGTAATTGCCAAACGTGGATATCAAGTTACAAGTTAAGGCCATTTAAGTGAAGAATAAGAACAGATCGCATAAGGAGTAATAGAAGGGGGCATCAAGGTGGGGAGAAGAGAAGTTAGAAAGTCCAGGAAAGTGCGAGTGCCCTAGGAGTGCCATATTGTTCAGAAAGGGGGGGTGGCCCTGAACACAAAACGAAACATGCAAATACTTTGTATTTGCGTTATTCTTTTTGTGTTTTGCATTTCAGGGTTTAGCGATTACAGGTGCAGCCAAAACAGTCAGTCATCGGAGTGGAGGTTGTGTCTGATTTCTCACCTTTCTCATCAGCCTCCAGGACCTCCTGCAGCATGCGGAAGGTGTTGGACTGGCGCGGCGCGGCGCGGGACTCTTTGTTCTCCTGGATCATCTTGTAGACCTCTGAGTCGCGGTCAAACTTCTGCATGGCCACTTCTGAGCTGCCAACAGAAGGGGAGAGCAGGTTAGCGCAGCCATGCCTCTCACTGCATCCCAAGGGGGGGCGGTCCTTTCAGAGCCCTAGCCTTCCTCCATGGCTCATTTTTTCTACTGCATTCAAATCTCGAACATTTCTCAATGGACGAATAGTCTGGGATTGTAAAATTGCTCGGAAATGCTCACTTGCAACCACTCTTATATTATCTTTTTTTTTTTTGTCTATATTATAAAATTGTATTATAGTTCTCTAAGCCATCTTGGTTCAATATGTATGCAACTATGTCATCGACCACAACCCGAGTGTCCATTGTTCCACCCAAGCCCTGGCTTTCTCAGTTAATCTAGTTACATAATCATTGTGGAGAACTGTAGCTTTCCTCTCAAAAACGTTTAACTCTTACTGTGTCCGGCACCAAGCATATCTCTGCATAGAACTGTCAGGAATAAGAACATATTTCTGGAAAAACTAGCAGATAGGTCAGTTGAATTAATGAAGAGCTGAAGGCCAAATGACAACCTGCCTTTCAGGAATGCAGCCATGGGGTAAAGGTTTCTGAGTAGGGATCATTATATGACCAGGCTTTTAACCAAAGATAAAATGGCATTTAAGAGAGCCGTGACAGGACATGTTGCTCCTCTTGAGCAGGTGCCCTGGATGCAACGGTCTGTTACCAAGGTGCTCCTGAACAATACTGTGTGCTTTGACGAGTCCCATCTGCTCCATTAACCTTTTCTGTTCCAGTTCAGAACTGAGGCGCCAGGAGGAATGGGCTAACATATGGTAAAGAAATTGCAGCACATAAGGACTTGTGAGGCATGACCTGCTATGAGGCGTGTTTTTAACACTCCCTTTCCTTTGGGATGTTAGCTTAATACACATTCAAATGGAGTATCTGGAAACCGTGACTGCCACACACCTATACTGCAGTCAACTGGAAAAACCAGAGAGGCCAGAGGCTGGGTTTAATATTTCATGCACATACCTTTTTGCTTTTTTTAAGTTTTGACAATGAATTAATACATTTTCCCCACAAATAAATAAACAGAAACCACAATTTGTATTTTGTGTGCAGTTTACTAAATCATCTAATTTCCCCCCCCCTTCACTCACCAACTATGTCATCTCTGGGGCTGTGCCAGTTCATATTCTCATTATATTTGATTATTCCTTCTAAAGATATTTAACAAAACATTTTTCTTTTTGAAAAATGTGTCTTTCTGCCACACGGGGGGAAAGATTATTAGGATTTCTTACATCAGGTTACAACACAAGGTCAATGCCACAATAAATTCTCTTAATGAATTGCCTAAGGGGTCTTGGAAAGTGGTAGTATGCCACAGAAACGAGATGGAAACCGCCTGCCCCTGTGTTTTTCTGTGTATGTCATGATCACCCTAGTGATACTAGAATTGTATTAATATTTACTATACGTCTACTCCACCTAGAACCAGTTGGTTTGCTTCTCTAATGTGCAAACGTATCCGTCACAGCGTGAGGAAGACAGACATTTTCACAGAATGGCATGCCTGGGTTGGGGCTGGGTGAGAGGTCACACCTTAAATCACCTGCAAACCAGTTCCACTACAAACAGGATGGATTTAAAGGGGGAAGGTCCAGACGGTGAACTACTCAGACAGGTCTGAATGTTCATAGCTCTGTCAAGGTCAAATTGTGCGTAGGGTTTTATGTCACTGGGAATCTATGAATGTGAGAAATGTGGATTAGACAGGAAATTGCCTTTTAAGAAAAACACTCCAGACTCTTTTCAAAGGAAGCTATGTCCCAGATAAGCCTTGAGCACAGCTCCATTAATCTAGGTTGCTTTACAGGGTGAAAATATACACAATTATTTTGCAATGAATTAGATTAAATTATCAGCAATTTAATTCTTGCTTAGTAACATAAGATTTCCTATGCTATACCCTGACAGTACTAAGATTAATACAATACATTATTAAATACCTTTGAGGAACTTACGATAGTCAAATCCAAATGCTATTAAAAGTGCCATATTCAATGTAAACCACAGGAGCACACAGTTAAACATCTGTCAGACCCATGTACTGATCAAAAACAACTGCTAAATGGAAAGTAACTTTGAGAATGAAGTTTGGAATCTGAAGGTATTAAGAAATATATACAAATATTACCTGAAATTAGGAAAACATTGGTTTTATTATCTTGTGCAGATATCTTATTTTAAAGAATTGGTTGAGTGAATTATTCAGTGAAAGAGCCATTTAAATTTTTGCAAACAACCTTTTTCTTTTTTAATATTAAGATCGTTTAACACTGACTGAGAATAGTTCATAAAGAATGCTGGAATTTACTTACTTTACATACATTTACACTTATTTTTGTATTATTAGTTTTTCCCCCAGTGGGAGAGAAGCGGGACAACTGGCTAAAATGCATAGTACAAACAATAAATCAACAAATACCATGATGAATAATGTCATGATTACACCCAAGCCCTGAAGACAATAAGGTTCAAACAACAGCTAGCAGATTAGTTTCTCTTTCCTCAGTTCACTGTGGTCAGGAAAACCAACAGTGTAGCTGTGTTTGGGAAGTTTGTTGTTAATAGAGCGTAAAAATGCTTGCATGCCGGTCTGTTCACAACCTGCAAGAGTGACAGATGCTGATTGCTAACACATGTACGCCCGGCTCCCCTGCACGCGCCTTCAGCTTGCAGCAACGTGCAGGCCATTTGGAAAGGTTTAGCACTGACGGTGTGGTGTATGTTCCTGACAGTGAAGATCACTGCATCAGACCCTGAGAATGTCTGTTTGAAGTTCACTCAAGGCATCTATCCTTGGGAGTGCCGTTAAAAAGCGATTACTACACTGCATTCCAAGTTGTTTTCACTTATAAGACCTTTTCATAGATTTGGAAGCTTTTCAGTTTCTCTGTCTCAGCAAACGTTGAGCATTTTGTGATCTTTAAACAACTCAAATAATGGAACGCAGAACATCTTCGGACGGACCAAGTCATGCGTCTTAATTGAAGGTTCTGTGGTTGGGCCGGGTTTGATTTCTGCATGCTTTTCCATTGTTTCTTCTCATGAGCTCATTCTTCTGAACTATCGCATTACAAAATACACTAGTCATTACAGATTTATCCCAGCAACTTGCAGACCTACAATGAATGCAATGTTTTTAACCGCTTTTTCATTGCCTGAATTTTGCATAGCTGGTACGCACTTAAGCACATGCTAAAATCGGTGAACATTGCAGACATTGTTCAGTGACGAGATAATGCTGAATTACAGGGTTGGGGGGGGGGGGGGGGGGCAGTTTGAGGTAGTTCAATGACAGCCTGGGTTATATCTGGTAATGATTAACTGCAAGCACAATGCACAAACAAGTAAAGGTTTACCGACACCTTTCCGTAAAACTCCCTGAGAGGGTATATAGAAATTGGGGCAGAAATTGTCTCATCTGGTTCTCTAAATCAGGAGTGAATTCCTTTTTGAATAAAACCCAACAGAACAGACAGCTTTTCAACAGAGGAAGTGACGGATACAGAGAACATTATAAAGAAACTACAATGACAATCAGTATGGAGGCAGCAAACCAGAGTGCACAAGCAGCCATTGTCAAAGCTGCTCATTTTAACACAGCAGAGCTCTGTATACAGGATAAGCACAGTATATATATTTCAGAAATCAACATCTGTCCAATTTTGGGGCTTGAATCTAGCCTGTGCCGCCTTGTGGATTGGAGATTGTAGTTGTTGGTGAAGAATCAATCAAGTGGTGTCAGGGTGGGGTTGGCTACTTGAGTTGTCCCTTTGACTCTGAGCACTGTGTTTATCTGCTGCTGTCTGTTTGTTCACCAACACTAAAGCCCCAAACTTTAGGGTCTAGACTGAAGTATGAAAAGAGGCAATCAGCCTGGTGTTTTTGTTGGTGTATGTGCGTATCCATGTGTGTGTGTATGCAGCTGTGTTTGCCTCTCTCCCTCAGGGTAGTTTTGGAATGCCGAGGTGCATCAGTTTGCATCAATTTGAGTATTTGCAAAAGGAGAAACTTAATTTCTGATTATAAAAAAAAGAAATTATTGTGTGTGTGCGAAGAAAGGTGCTCTGATTCTGTTCCCTTGGATTGTTCCTAAAACACTAAAATTAAAACCTGCTGTTCTTGAATTAGGGAGAAAGAAAACAGAAAAAGGAAGGAGAAAAAAAAAAAAAAGACCCGACACTGCTATAGCAATTCGAATACACTCTTTAAGCACATTTCAGCCCAAAAGCACCTTTAGTGGGGTAACTTACTGTATATACATTGGTTTGTAATCAAACAACAACAAAGTGGATAGTTTGTATATCAGCTCCAATTGATTTTGAAATAAAGATGAAATGAAAATGATCTCGTACAAGGAAAACAGTACATTTCAAACGAGGAATAAACATTTCCAATCGGATTAAATTTAACCACAGAAACCAAGCAGATGTTTCTGTTATTGTTTTGTAACTTTAAAGAGATTCACTAGACAAGCTTTTTCCAATATACAACTTAAGATTTTGGAGCACTGCCTGTACACTGGCTTCAGCTCAAATTCAACTACTTATATAGCTCCCCTACCAAAAAAATCTACTCAACTCACCTTGAAGCTGAGAACAAAGGTAGAAATTCCTGGGGTGTTAGCTCAACTGAGAGCTAACTACTAGAGTATCTTCTGTAGTGCTGGAGCAGTATTACACACACACACACACACACGCAACTGATCTATCCCAGTCATGAGAAAACAGAGAACAAGGCTGGCTCAAAGGTGTGCCCGTAGGCTGCTTGTTATTGGCTGAGAGTTTTGAGAGGCGGCTTCAAAGACAGCCCGTGATTGGCTGGAGAAGGAGAGTGCTGTTTTTGGGGGCTTGCATGCGTGTGGGGGGCTGTGGAGGTGGGCGGGGGTGTGAGGAAATATAGGAAATATGGGCTGCAGCATAAGCCCATTAGGGTGACAGAAATGGGCAGTTTAGGTGGCCTTAGTGTATAGACTTGTCTTACAGTAAATACATCTGCTGGATTCTGGAGTGTTTTATGCAGTTCTGTCTGTTAAATAGGGCTACAGAAGGCAGGAGAGAAATAGCATCCGATAGGTGTCTGTTATGGAAATATTGGGGGAGAGGGAGAGAGAGGTCTACATACAGGAACTCAAAAATAAATCTACTGTTTGTATAAGGACCGTTCAATGTGACAGCTGGAGTTGGAGACTAGGTTATGTATAAAAAAATAAGAATGTATGGTTTTTGAGAAGCAGTGGTGTAGCCAGTGCATATTCTCTGTGGTGCAGGGGCTACTGGGAGAATGTGCTGACAGGGGCACATTCCTGCTGCTGGAGCTGGGAGGAGGTGTGACTGGTCTAGTGTGCTCTGCTGCACAGCCTGCAGCCACAGAAACATCTGCCAACCGCAGACTGGGCAGAGAGCGCGCAGCCCGGCCACAGCCGCAGTGGTGCCGTCGGCTGACCGCGCTGCACACTGGTCAGCAAAGTACTTTGGTCGTCAGTGTGACTGAAAGGATAAGCAGCAGGATAAGGGCTCTGTTTGGAAGGGAAAAGTCATGAAAGCTGAATTCCTCCTTAGCCTCAGAGCCGGTAGAGACTGGGAAGCAATGGTGTGATCTTCAAAGATCATTTAAGCCAAATGGAATGCTGTTGACAGCTTGAGCACACCAAAAGGAGAGGTCCTGTCTTTTCCTTTATTAATGTGACAGAGAAGCAAGTTGACTTTGCACTTCTTTCAATGCAGATTTACTGAACAGAAACTGACAGGCAGCGATTTATCCAGTATATGGATTTGCCCTACAATGCTCGGGGTTGACCACATTCTGTGCAGCGGGAGTTTGAGGTTTCTTTATTTTCCCCACATTGTAAAAACAGTCAGTCTTCACTGAATTCAGGTAGGCACTTCCAATGGAAAGAGTTAATTGAATCAGTGTTTTGGCACAGAAGATAAGTGAATTTTATTAGCAGTGTTAATTGCTTCTTAAATTTAATTGCAAACTATGTTACCAGCTCAAACATTAATCCAGCTGCACTTTCCCGAAGAGATGCGATTTTCTCGCTCTAATTACACAGAGCTGCCGTCACTACCAGATTTTGTGTCAGATATAAAGAAATACATAGACAGGAAACAGAGAGGTAGAAATTATGGTTGTCATTTGTCAAGAGCATGATTTAATTTGCAATGGGAAAGGGCGTGAATCTGAATGAGCAAGAACAAATTCCGAAAGGCTTCGATAAATTCATTTGCAATCCTTTTAGAGCGTAATTGGACTGGTATTGTCTGGGTGAGACATTAACAGACAAGAAGTGGTTGTAGTTCAATGTCATGTTCCCCTCTGAGAAGAGGGGTGAATCAAAAAGGAATGTACTGCACTGGGGCTTCAAGCATATGCCTTTTATTAATGCTTTTCCTGGAAATGTTTTGAACCGTTCAGGTCGTTGACTAATCCATTTTGTTTCTTATTGTGTTACCCTCCTATAAATATATACATAAATACATACATAAAAAGCATTGGTTTTCCCCTCTGTGAGTGTCAGTTTTTCTCTCCTGAGTGCCAAATGGGTTATTTATTTACTATACATCATGTATACATTGATCCTCTAAAGTTCTTTGCGTCTAGTGCTTTACAAAGTGTGCATTAGCCAATGAAGAGCGATTCCTTGATTGGTTTCTTTTTATCTGTGCATTGCAAGAAATTGGAGCCACCAGAGCCTTGCTTGACCATACAGCTTTCCTCTCTATCACTGGCCGAGTATAAACAGTATCTGAGGTTCAAAGAGAAAAGGTGTCTTTTGTAGGTTGGGATGTTGAGTCTAGAAACTTCGTTATTACCAGGCTTTAACCAAGATGCCCCCAGCGATGGGCAATTGGCAAGTGCTTGGCTGAGGGTAGATTGGAGGTCAGCCAGGGTTTTCTCAACTTCCTTTGCATACATAACCCCCTGTGGCTGAGCGGCAGGGCTATCAGTAGAAGCTGCATCGGTTGGCCACTTGCCACCTTGGCTGGGTTTGTGCAGTGAGCACGACATGTAAAGTAGTGGGAGCCCTGACACTTCACGTTCTGCAGGTCTTCATAATAATTCACTGATAAAAGGGTTTGTGATGGTGAAATGAGCCGATTAAGAACAATAATGGCCGATTCCACGTTTTAAAGAGAAAAAGTGATGCGTCTTTTGACATCTGCCACTGAAACACAGCCGGGCAGAGGCAACTGCCAGGTCAGTGGGTGATGCTTTGGTGATCCAACCTTTGTGAAATACTTGCAGCTAAAGAGTGGAACACCACACACCCTCTAGGAGTTTACTTTCATGCCAAAGATATATCAGAGTACAGCAAGAATTACAGAGTATACATTCATGCACATATTCAATTACACTCCCGGGTTCGCATCCTGAACAGCAATCTTGTCTTGGACTTTGCAACAAAACAACCCATAATTTGTCTAGGTCGGTTGACTATAAATGCTAAACGTGACTTGGTTTGGGGTTTAAGAACAAAGTAGATTTTCAATGCTGCAGTGGAGTTTGAAGTGGGGGTGTCTTACCTGCAGTGGGGAGAGATGGGGAGCTCCCGGTCCACAGGACTGTGAGGGGAGTAGCGGCCGGGCGGGGTGGGTGTCCGGGACACAGAGTTCCTCCGAACATCTTGGACAATCTCCTAAAAATACAGCGTAACATTAGTGCCACCTCGCATTGGCCTCATTTCAAGTCACATTTCACCACACAAAACTGGATCTTGGTTGAAGGTCATATCACTTCTTGTAGATCTTTTCTGGGATGGCCAATTGATATGGGAGTCAGGGATTGTCAGCTTTAGCTTATACTGCAATTAGAAATTGACTCCCCTCCAAAACAAAGCTGAGTCAGAAGCTCAGGGTCGCTCTGTCAAAATTAAAAGTTTCTACTCTGCATGTTACCAATTTTATTTTATACATGTCACACAACAGGTCTGGCTTAATGGTTTATTCTGAGCAGATACTAACCAGCTCAAATCAAGATCAACACAGACGACTTGAGAGGGAAGACTTTCAGTTGTTACGCAGAAAGTGTTAAGAACTATGGCGCACAAGCATAATATACATTCACAGAAAGCTCTTAATTTCACAGTAAAATCTCTATTTTCTCAGCTCAGAATACAACTTGAAACAATGCATGAAAACTAAAAAAACACTAAATCATAAGATCATGAAGTTAAATAACCCACTTTCTCTTGTTCTCTTTTTTTAAATAAAGCTCAGCTGGGCTGGTATAATTAAAGCCAATTTCATATATTCAACCTACTTGGGTATCATTCTCAGATTCCCTCACCACTCCTTGTCACACCCCTCCTTTTCATTTCCACAAAAACAGAAGAATCTTGTACATTTGTACAAAGTCATTATCTGCGAAGTAGATTTCCTTTTAATCCTTTACTTTATTTGTTTTCCCCGTCAGTCAGAAATCTCATAGATTAGTAAATATTTGAGGTTTCAGACTAGGGAAAGGACCACTGTAATGTTTTTTCCCACAGAGCCCACAATCCATTCCTAAATATTTCCCTAACATCACACTTTTGGAAGGATATATTCCTGTCAGTGTTTGTAAACACATTAAGCAGTGGGGTCTGATTAAACAGGACGTTGTCAGGGGCAGGCAGAGACAGCCCGAGTCGAGCCCTGTCGACAGGAACTCCCCTCTCAGTATTAAATCAATGGGTGCGGACAGGACAGCCCTGCCAGTCTTCAGTCCAGCTGGCTCATGTGTGGACATGCAGTGCTGGGCGGAGTGAGATGGGAAGCAGACAATTAAAAGCAGAGAAGAAAACAGGTGAGGGAATTCAGGTTGAACAGAACGTGGATTGTTGTCAGATCAATCTGACAGATCTACTCCCTGAGGGGGATACAACAATTTGCAGGAGTGCCGAGAGAACCATGCATTAACACACTGGTTGGGAGATGGGCGAGTTTAATTTATTTTTAAATAAACACAGAACGATTGGCATGATTGGGAGAGACTGGCTCACACCTGAGAGTGCAGCATTCTCTCTCACTACCCCCAGGCACACTGCCATGCATAGTGGCATGAAGTACCCATCAAAACCCTAAGTGCTCTCACTGACTGTTAAGTACTCACTATAGCACTAAAACCACTGTCAGGCCTCCTTCCCAGTACAGCTTAACTGAAAAACAGTTCAACTTCTGCGTTTGATTTACAGCTTTTGCAATGACTTATTCAAAGAGAGAACAACAACATTTTGGGGTGAAAAAAGTAAATATATGGTTTCTTTGTTTTTAAAAACACAAGAGTGGTTAATGGACAGATAACATTTCACTGATCACCTTTACACATAAAACTGAATAGGTCTGCAGCTCTTTAGTCAGGGCTCTCTTCTACCAACAGGGGGAGTACAAGTAATTTGAACCACAATGCTGTTCAAATGGGACACTAAAGCATTCAAGCATTTATTTCACTTAACTATTTTCATGCTTAAAGAGGAGATATTCTTGCTTTTGACAATTAACTTTTAAAATCAGAAACCTTTAGTAGATTAAAACAATCAAAAGCCTTAAATACTAAAAACGGGAGGTTCATTTTTGCGATGGTAAGAGCAGGTGGAATAATAAGCAGAGGACGCCCGAGTCCCAGAGAACAGGACTGTCTATACAGAAAGCATCTCATTTAGTTAATGGCTTCATTCAGCTTCTATACTATGCATATATACTTAACGTACCCCCAAAGGATCATGTGAATTAGTATGTTATAAACGAAGTACGTTGTAATCATATCACGAAAATGTTGCAGACATAATTAGTTAATATATAATAGAACTACGAAGCTTAACTGCCAAACATCATGAGTTTATTATATAAATGTTTTTCGAAATTCATTTTAGAAACAATATTAACAAACAGCATAAAGGTATACAGGTATAATTATAATAATCTGTAAACTCCACATAAAAGCATTATACCGGGTTTTAACACAATACTTAAATGCCAATTAGTTGTGTAGTCAATATCCAAAGTTTAAAGAAATTAATGTTGGAAGCTTGAAAATTTTTTTTGTTTTGTTTATTAATTATTTTTTTTAAATCAGTGCTGAGTGGTTTTCTTTTTGGTCATTCTTGAATTTCAGTAGTGGCCAGGAATATAGTCTGGTATATAAAAACTATAGGTTTTAAAAGTAATATATGCTGTAAACAATTCAATTTCAAACCAGAGTAATTCCTCACTGAAAGCCAGGTAATTTAGTCAGGACATGCCTTTCCAGTTTGTTGTAACAGGATCCGTTATAAGTGCACCTGTAGTCAGTGTTCAAGGTATCTGTACATCTCCTGAGGTTCAGGGATCTGTCAGGTCAAATATAATGACAGAGCAAGGCTTGGTTTTTAAACTTAAGTTTCAGGACCTATTCTAGTCTGCCTTGTAAAGAGTCTCGAGGCGTTTCCTGACTTGAGTAACTTGTGTGTTACTCACAGATTATCCTGCACTCTCCCACCATTAGACGCACGGTTTACAGAAACTTGTTTGAATCTTGCTAAATTCCTCATCATTAACACTTTCTGATTACAGAACACTTACGAACTCTTAATTGCATGGTTACAGTTGGGGAGCCGTCAATGTTTATTATTCGTAAGTGGGAAAAGGAAATGTAGACTTCTATGGAGATGGAAACAACAAAGACCCAATTACATTTTTTTGTTAGATGTAATTGTAGAGTCACCACAACACCACAAGAATGTCCTTGACTTTAAAAACATTCCACCAATCTGGCAACTTTGGTGGGATAACTTGACTCTCTAGGGTGCGAGATGGCCCAGGAGTAACAGATTTAAAAGGGAGGAGTTTTCCTAACAAAAACAGGTTTAAATTTTGTTTTGGCTATTTATTTATCTCAAAATGAACATTCACGCCACCAAGATGCCATGCCATTTATACCACAAGAGGGAGCTCTCCTCAAACTATACGGACATCAGTGGTCAACGCAATACGAGGCCAAGTAAAGCCAATCATCTGAAGAGCTGTTAGAATCGGAGGTGTCAATCTCAGGACCCAGTGTCTTCTGGTTTATTTTACAACTTGAGTAGTCAGATACTAATTTATTTCCTCTACTAGGCTTATACGAGATCATTCACATCATACCTTTACAGCAGATCACTTAAAATGTGCTGTTGATTCAATATCCTGCAAAAATGTTTCTGGAGCCTTGAGAGAAATAATAAATTAAGTAAATTAATACAACTGTTAGCTTTACTAAACAATTTGCCTTTCCTCCAGGTGTGTAATTTCACTTACAGGTTAGTTAGTTAAAATAATTGAGGACTTTCTAATTAAAATATATATTCTAACAAGGTCCTGTTGCATTCTACCACGTGTGATAAGTTTCCTAAGCTAGGTTATATAACAGATTTGCAGCATCCAAATTTAATTAAATAGTTCTTTTTTGGATGGACCTACAGTACAGTGGGTTGATTTAATATTAAAAGCAAATTAAAACAGACACCCTGAGGGTATTGAAGTAAATATGCACAGTACTGTATATGCTCATTGAAGGCCCTAAAAATGGGATCAAAGATACAGAAAGGGACATCCCCATTCTCCTGCTAGTATGTTTTCTATTGTACATGTTGCCAGCTTCTATAGTTTATTTCCATCAAAACAGTTTTGCTTTAAAATTACTCTTCTGTTGACAACATATTGCTAAACAGTTAAACAAAAAGATAAAATCTTTGGCTTAACAGCTTCTATTCATTGCGCACAGACTAATTTAAAACAAAAACTGTCTGGTTCTTTGCTTCAGGTTAATTGCTCTGTATCATCAGACTGCAATAAATATAGGGTTTTCTCATGCATATGCTTCACAAACCCTGCCAATTGTGTCTTTGCCATCACTGTGTTTTTGTGTTTTGCCACATTTCACTCAGACTGAATATCTCTATTTTAGGAGAGGAGCACACCCCACACCCTTCATCCAGGGAGAGGAAAATCGATCAGATTTCTTCAACAAATATAGAAGCCAAGAACATTTTGTGGTCTATCAGATGTAGATTTCATCAGGACACAGAGAGTTCAGCAATACTAATTACAGCTTTTGAAGACAGGTATAGATGAGCGAAAATAAACCTGGAGAGCTGGCAGTCCTACAAACTAAACTAAAAAGGCTGTTCTCTCCCATCTGATGGCGTTTTCTGCCTGTTTGTCCAAGTTAGTATTTGCAGGAAGTGACATTTTTAAACAAACCCAGTGTTTGAAAAGATTTCTCTAAGCTGACTGTAGTGGATAAATCGGGGGGGAAGCACACTAGTTACACAATGCTCATAAGCACTTGATGTGGTCACTTTTTTTTTTTTTTTTTTTTTAAGCAATAAGACATTGCACATTTAAATATGTCCCCCCATCTCATGAGATCATATGCACGATAGATTTATGAAGAGGACACACTTTACTGCGGTTTCTTGTGTAATGCAGACCACTTTGTATTTTGATTCCTTTACAGATAACTACGATTCAATGGCTTCAAAGACTCCATTATTAGTTCACCGTTGGTTGTATGTTAACTGTAATGCTCCTCGATGCATATGGTCTCTCTTTAGCACTCTTTGCAAAGCTTTTGAGTAGGTAGTCACCATGACCAGAGGTTTGGTTTATTGAGTCATTGAATCTGCTTGAAACTGATTTTTGAAGGCAAGATTGGAAAAAGCTGAAGAATAGAAAGAACTGCTGCTAGCAATTAGAAAGGCAGAACTTGGGATCTCAACTGTTTTTCAACACAGTCTTGGGAAAAACAGAAGAGAAATTAGTTATGCGCACGCCATTGCACACACATTCCTGTGCTTCAACCCAAACCCCCCACCCCACAGAAACTGAACCACTGACTTTTTATTCGGCCATTGTTGTGCATAATCTCTGTGCATCAGGGCTGGCAACCCCCCACAGACAGTACAGCCCTGGTGGATTGAGGCTTTGGGTGAGTCAGGCAGCAGGCAGGCAGGCGGCCTGTGATGTGGTCTGGCACAGAAGCTGCAGACATGACCCATGATTTACCACGAGGGCAGACGCTCCACAGAGCATTGCCATAAGTCTGGTGCCAAGGAGACTGGCACACAGTGGAGACTGCTTCTCAAAGGCCCTGCTTGCCATAGAGATTGAGCTCTACCACAATATAAAGCCAGCCCGGGTTCTGCCAAATCGCAAAATGCAAACAAACAAACAAATAAAAAACATGTTTGCAGGCCACGCAGGTTGTAGATGTGTAAAACCACACTGAAGCATTTACAGACAAGACTAATTTTTAAAATTCCAGGTTAGATGCAGTCTGACCCCTAATGATTCCCCAACTTTGAGGTGAGCGGGAGCAGATCGAGCCTCATCACGTCTCTCACAAACCCCGGTGGATTTTCATTTAACCTTTTTCTTGCCATCAGTGGTGTAGCTCTCAAAGTGCATTATGGGTGAATTTGACCACACACACCTTATTGTGATGTGTTGCAGTGCTGTGTGCCAAGAAAGAGAGAGAAACAAGACAGCATGCAACAGAGGTAACCCTGCAGAGGTAAGAGTGACTGTCCGTCACAGGCTATAGAAAACATCAATGTTGCACCCTATATAACACAAATGCATATTAAAATGCCTTTTCTTAACCTGCAGTCTTCCAGTGGAATCAGATTAATTTATCAGCTGCCAGCTTTTATGAAGACAAGCACCCCCTGCTGGATATTTTGAGATTGCAGATTGACATTTGCAGTTAAAATAAAAAAATATATTGCTTTTGTAACATGAACAGGAGCCTGCTTGATGTAAAACCTGAAACTAATTTAACTACTAGGTAATAAGAGGCTTAGGTTTGCCTCCGTTTTAATAGACTATACATTATTTTCTTTTAACGATCCTATAACCTTGATATTATTTGCCCTGCTGACTAATGGAATGCATTTAAAAGTAAACCATAAAGGTGGACGAATTATAGCCCAACAGCATTACATTACTGTATAACATTCGACCAGTGTACTGCAGTTTTACAATGCCTGTCCACAGCACAGTTTGCAGTCCTGCCCAGTGGTATACTATAGGTAGGAAGCCAATAACTGTTGCACCATGCTGGAAAGTCCACTGAAAGCTGCAGTGTAACCGTGACACCCACCCTCCTCACACTTCCCTTTCTCCCTCTCAAACTCCTAGAAGAGGAGATCCTGGCATAGCAAATGATGTAGGACTGATCAAACTGAATTCATACTGTACTGTTCAACACAATACCAAGCGTGAGCGATAATACAATGCAGAGATAATGCACAACGCAAGGATACAAAACTACTTCCTCAACCTCTAGAAGTGCAGTTTTATTCCGAACAGCCCTGATTGACATTCAAATTGGACATCCAGACCCTGGGAGTGCCCCAGAACCCTGAACAGTCTTGAATTGTGCTATTTTGATGCATTGTGATGTAATTTTCTGCCCTGGGTGAGCACCCCCACACCCCAGACTCATCTCACATGCCAAAGCCACAGGAAGAGCTCGGCTGCAGTTGTCACAGCAACGGCGCCCATGACTTCCTGTGTGTGTGATGCAGAGCATCCGTCGTGGGGAGTGGGGCAACACGGCCCGGCCAATCAGCAACTCGAAGACCGCATCCTGTTCTATACCCAGTACCAGCAATGTGCTAAACCAGGACTAACAGCATGGCCCAATTATTAGTCATATCGGTCATATCTTACTTTGTACATGAAATCTGCAGCAAACGTGGGATAGTATAAACTTAAACTGCAGCAAACTTCGAATTTTAACAGCACAAACCTGTTTCCAATTTTCTTCAGCTGGGCAATTCATTCATTTGCCTGCTCCATACCCATGTTGTTTCTTATAAGACTAACTTTTATGGTCACGTGCAGAAAATGAGAAACATTCTGCAGTAAAAGCTACAGGGAGGAACTATCTGGGACATGTATATTAACAGCATCAACAATTTAAATATCCAGCAGAGTCACCTGTCACATGAAGATGGAATAAACAGAAAATCCCTTTGATCGAAATATTTTCATTTATACTTCCCAAGGCACACTTTTGCAGCCAATAACTCAATTGTACTGCTCTGAATGTTAAGAGCAATAGCGGTGACAGAGAGATGAAATAATGGTTTCTTATTTTTCTTTGCCTCAGCACAGAACGGTTTGTGGCAGGAAATATGCATCTTAGGTTGTTCCCTGCTCAAATTGATCTAGCATATGTATTATGATGTTTATTTCAAGATAAACGATGTAATTATTCATGTCTGAATTGTCATTTGTTTTGTTGTCCATCAAGTCTTGTGCTATGCTTGACTCAATAGACTGTGTGTGGAGTAGATGCAAAGTCTATATTACAAGCAAAAGCAAATATGTGTTGAAACTTAAGCTAACAATAATGCACAAACAAGGTGTCTATGTAATGTATAGAAGTAGATGTAGGGACATAACCAAATCAGGCTCATACACACAATGAAGTCCGGTTTCACATAAATAACTATAGATTTGAGGTCAACATGCATCCTGAATTAAAGATCTTCACAATACTGAAGGGACTTTAATAAACCAAACTATACTTGTCAGCGATTTCTGCTATGTAATAGGGTTTCCACCTTCTCTACATACCCAAAAACAGACAACTGGAATCTTGCTTCACCAATCACACTGCCCGTCTCTTGTACCATGGCCACAGCTGGATTTTGATACAGATGGCATACATGGCAGGAGTTGGGATGGTTTTTATGTCCTTGAGAGTGATTTGGACTAGGCTTCCATTACTTGAACATTCACCTTTCTGCTTTCTATCTCAACCTCAGTGCTGCGTCAAGCATTTCAGATAGACCATAACAAAGAGGCTATGTAGTCTACAGCACCCCTGTCTTCGCAGGGGATAAGTCCACAGTTAGGTCTGAGGTGGAAAAAGCTGGTCTGCTTTATCAACAGAATGGGATATTGTACTTTTTTGGTTTCATATGGAAGGTATGTGGGCCGTATCCAAGTACAGAACGAAACACGACAGGCTTATGTAGTTGTTTGGGGGCACAGGACTTCACACGTATGCGTCAGACAGCCTGGGTCGGAGAGAAACTGCAGGGTTTCCATAAGAGATCCCAGTGCCAGCAAAGGAGAAGGCTTAATATATTTGCAATGTATCTGCCAAGACTGTATGAATCCAGGACTGTCATCGGGTTTCAATTGAGAGGCTTTTGGACAACGTTGCAAGCCTAAATTGGGTTCAGTTTTCTATGTTTGGTTAGAACAGGACTCTCAAATGAATGTTTTATGAGGAATTGTGGGGCAACCACTCGTTATTTTACAGACCATCTCTCCTGGAAATCTTCTGCTGCGCTGGAATCCTTTTTTATTTGATTTGTTTCGCTGGGAGGGGGGACCCATGATTGTAACCCAACCCTCTGTACAAGAGTTTTTATTAACCCCTGAAGAGAAAAACCTGCACAATTCTAAGTGCCTGCAATCACATTCCAGTTACGAGCACTTCTCGCAAACCCAGTCCTAGAAATACGAGCTATACCGCCATGGCAAAAGTAGGTCCACAACATCTACACTATTACTACTGCCCCTGCAATCAGTGGACTGGTCATCCTTTGTGTTCGATCAAATGCTGAAGTGCTCAGCCACCTCAAAATAAGTCTATGGGTTCCCATTAAGCTTGGTTTTCAATAGAATACAATGAATATAGAGTGATATATCGTGAAACTGATATTTTCAGGCACGTACTAAATCCTACTGCAAGAGTACCAGCTTCAACCAGGACTGGATCACCACAAGTCTGTGAATTATCACCTACATCATTGACTTCCTCTCTACTAATGCACCTGCCTACAATGGGTTTTCCTAGCGTGTTGGTCTAGTGTTGACAGACTTCTTATTTGGGCAGGTTTCCCTTTGACTGAGTGCTCAGGAGTTTTCGAATCCAGTTAGTGAACATTGGACAATACAGGTTTGATCTGCAAAGCCATACATGGTTCAGTTTTGACAACTAGCATAATAATGCAGGCAGAATCGCACTGTTTTTCCCTTTTCTCTGTTCCTTACCTTTTATAGAAAACTATGTTCTATTATGAATTTGCCCCCATCCGATTCAACACCACCCCAGTTGAGTACAGAGTTGGCCCAGGGCATGGTGGCTATTAGTGCCAGGTTACACTGAAGTTCTGTCATTAAAGCCCAGCTAAATCACATAGCACTGTTTGTGTTGGAAAAGCAGGAAACTATGGGAATGCAGTCGATGAAGAGAGGGAAAAAAAAGAATTGACGTGCAATTATTCTTCATTCCTTTGGCTGGCACAGGGAGGAAGCCTTGATTACGGCTTCATCCAAACTGTAATCACATTTCTAAATAACCCTGGGTCATCAGACGGCAGGCAAACACATGAGGAAGTGAAACACATTATAAATGGTCTGACTGAGGAATACAGCTATGGAGAACATTTCTGAGCACCCTGTTGAAGAATGCGGGCCGTGCAAACTTCAGTCCTTTTTTTTCCCCAAGGATACAAGGAAGGCCGTTTACTAAATATATAAACTTTGCAGCTGCTTTGGCATTCCCTTAGACAGTCTGCATTGTTACTCGCTGTGAATCAGAATGATTGGCATCGATAATCCATTACTGGAAGACGCAAAAACCTGGTGGCCAGAGGTGTAGACCTCATGAAAAAGAAGATAATAAATGTGATCACGGTGGTTTTTCTTATGTCTGCCTTTGATTGCTTTGTTAATTTAACTACAACCCTAACTGCCAAGGTGTAACATTCCCCCTTGCGTGTCGTTCAAAAACACCCACATGTCCGAGAGGAGTATTGAAGCTTTTGTTCCACCCCAGGCCCTGTTAACCTGTAAGCCAGATCCCGAAGTCAACTCTCCTTGGAGGTTTTCCACAATTGCTCGTTACAATACATATACAAAATATAACTCTTAAAGTAAATTTACTGTATGAAGTAAATAAGGGACAGGATACACCATTCTAACCCTCAGCTCCTGAGGATTGTCAGCGGCTACATCAGACATCAAACAAAGACCTATTGCTGATGGGTGTGTAAAGAAAGCATTTTACTTATTACATGTGCATACTGTATGCATCACTTACTCTTGATGTTCATATTCTACTGCCCTGGATAAGTTGGTATGCAAGTTGACAGAATACTCCACCCTTTTTTGCCCCCCCCCCGCCACCAAACACACAATCTCTCCAACACATACACACACATATAAATAAATAAATATATTACAGGGCAGACCCACCCAGCAGTAGAACATTCGCTATTCCAATTACCGCATAGCGTGTGGAGCAAATATGAATCAACAGAAGTCTTTTTAACATGTGGCGCTGGGAAGAAGATGAAGGGGGAGGAGGGGGTTTGGGGAGGGCGAAACATTTAATTCCAGTGCCTTAGGGTGCTGAGGTTTGTGGAGATCCAAAATAAAAAAGCACAAATGCCCCGTCATGTTAAAAGGATTACTGTGTCAAGTGTGCGGTCTTTATGAGCAGTGTGTAAGTGCTACATTTGCTTTGGCTCCTTTGTCAACCACCCCCCCCACCTTCTGAAAGGTTTCCATTTCCATGTCAGCCCCCCCAAGATAAACCATTACATTCCCCCCCTTAGATTTGATTCCAATTCAAACGCACAAAGAGCTGCTGCTTTTGCAGCAATGGTTCAACAACAGGATTTCTATTTAGATGCTGGATCTTCAGATAGCTAATACTCCCTTTCCATGTATTATTAACAACAATAATATTAAACAAATATATAATAATAATAATAATAATAATAATAATATATATATATATATATATATATATATATATATACACACACACACACACACACACACTTTGCTAAATACATTTCGTACTTTCACACTCTTGGAATCAGCTAATGTCACTGACCTGGTTCTATCAAGTAGAGCTTAAAGTGCACAGATGTCATTTCAGGTGTGAGCTTTGAAGCTGGCTGCAGAACAGAAAGTGGAACTGCATTGTCAGCTGGAAAATATGCAATTCCTGACTTGCAGGTACTTCAAACAAGTTCTTGCTGGGTACACCCCTAAATTGTGGGGGATAGTGCAGGGATGACCATGTGTATAGGATATGCAAGTCCGGCAGGAAAATGCAGAAGATCCAAACTGTCCCTTTAAGTCGAAGATGCCAAGGCTCATGACTCGGTGGAATGATCGTGGATACCATCCCAATTCATGGCATCGCAAGACAGGATATGAGGTACAGAATAAAATAAAACAAAAAACCTGGCTTCCACTGGCCACACAAATAAACAGGAAGCTGTTTTTGTTTCTTAGCGAAGGCATCTGCTTCGGGTAAAGATGGCTGGGGGAAATTAAAACACTTGAAAATCCCCCTGGGGAGGAGCAAAAAATGTTTCTGTGGAGCTTCCCCGGGACTCAGATGCCAATGCTCTATTTACAAGACGCCGGGGCATCGAGTTGTCGACTCCATCAACGGGAATAGCGGCGTCTCGGCAGGATGCCTCCCCACGTTGAAGGCTCAATTACAGGGTGTGGGTAGCCTTTTGGGAAAGTTTGGGCCTGGTGTAATATTAAAACTTGTGAAATATTGCTGCCATTAAAGAGCCAAATATGCATCGAGAAACCGAAATGCATTTGATCCCTTGCAGTCGTTTCAATCACGGGCAGCTGAAAGTGAACCACAGGTATTTGAAGTCCATGCGGTTAAAGACCTGTTCTGTTGTCTTGCTTTTCTTGAAGGATGGAATCCATGGCATGTCAGTTTTTAAATTTTTCTCTCTTTTTAATGACTAGTTCAGTTTTTTTAAAGAGTTATTGAAAATTATGGCTACAAGGTATGAATCTGGCCTTAAACAAATGTATGGTTCTACTACAAAATCAATTCAGAAATGACCTCATATCATACATCCATACCAGCATTCGTTATTTCTACTATGATTCAGTAGAATATACACAGCAGCAGGGTTCTGCCACATAGCAATTCGATCCACTTTAGTGGATATGAGCTACAGGCTGGTGTAAAAGTCAGCAGCAGGTGGATATTTCAAGCTTGTTATCGTTTTAATAGTTTTTGGTGGGGTGGGGGATGTTAAATGAATTGCTTTTCTGCATGTACTCATTTGGTACAATTTGTCCCAGAGGCTGCAGATAGTACAAATCTGAAAATTGTGAAAATGCTGCGAAAAGGGAATCTTTTTAATTTCCCTGGGTTTCCCTGCGAACAAAATCATTATGTGCTCTTTGAACTTCTACAAAAATTAAAAAGTATCACAGAATCCTGCATCAGTTGGTCTCTCCCTTCATTTACTGCAGTGTCTTTGCATAGATATTGAGTGAATCGGGTTACTTGGCACAATTATTCATATGTCGACGGGCACGTGTACACATTATCGATGGCTGGTCAGTGACAGTATTTATTCTATTGTGGACTAACATGAGCAGAAAAAAACCCTAAACTAAATACATTAGAGAACATTAAAACACCATTTTGGGACTCGCCTTGATTTTCAGACAGAATGCAGATGTGCGTCCAGTGATAATAGCAAGCATATTTCAATCATTTCCACCCACAGACAGTGTGCCAAAGTAAGTCAGTCAACCAGACCTCACTTGATATAAAACACATGTCAGAGATAATGACCAAAATTAGCATTTAAAGAAAAGACGGGAGTAGAGTGAGAGGATGATCTGATTACAGTCTTACTGATAGGAATTCATTTTGTGTGATAGTGGGTTAAAAGTCTGTGTGCAATAAATCATAGCAATGATGAAAATACAGCAATCAACCAACCATACCAAACACTCCGATTTGGAGAATTACATACCTTGAATATGAATCACAAAAAAATCACATGCATCACATTGTAACTCCTAGAGTTAGTTAGATCTAGGCATGGAAGTCATTGTAAAAATAAGTTTTTAGACAAACAATGTATATAGCACCAGCTGTTGTAACCTGAAATTGCCCAAACTGATGCACTAGGAGTGATATCCATTCATTCACTTAAAATGGGTGAATTCTCCTTCTGCGACTGAATGTTTGCTGTGAAGGCAGTCGGATATTCAACGTGTGGACTGTAAAGTAGGCTCGGCTAAACGCAGTTGGCATAATTTAATTAGAATAACACTGAAAAATGAAAGGCATTTGTACACACTTCACAACCAAAATATTATTTGTGGCACGGCCTGGCCTCTTGCGAGAGGGCAGTCTCAGCAAGTGATTCAATAGTCAGTCCATGTCAGACTACTTCTCTGTGAATTCATGTGACTTTGTTCAAGGTACTTCAGTTATAACTGAAGTACCTTGTCCACAATTCACCAATTCGGCCTCCCACTTGAACAATTTAAAACAAATGTTATAAAGTTCTTATAAATTTGAAGAAAAATACATGCAATTTTATGCAAACATTCTGTGATTCTGCCACTCCAAACTAATTGCTTCCATTTCTTTTGCATTTTTTTCAGAATATGAAATGCACTCACAACTGGCAAACCAACTCTACGTTACACAAATAAATAAATTCAGCACTTTAAACACTTAGTTCTAGTTATGGTGTCTCTTCAACTACAACCTCCTAAATAAATAAAAAATATTAGGGGTTAGTAAAATACTAGTAAATGAATAATTGTCAAACTGAAATATGCGTAGTTTAAATCATGACACGAAAGATAACTTTATGGATTAGCATTGCCTACTAGTCAACAAAACATTAGTGCACAAACCATTGTTCTTCTAAAGAGTAGAACTATTTTATTTTCCCATAAAGAATGGGGGTATAGGCTTCAATTAATTTAATTTTCAGTCTGCGGTGCTGAGTAATGGAAAACCCATCCAGAAGCTGGTTTTGAATTTGGAACATGATTATCAGGTTTCTCATTAATGCAAGCAAGAGCTACACATACAGCCCACAAGTTCTGGGTGGGAGTTTGTAGCAACAGCTGAGCAGTAAAGGCTGAGTACAGCAGTACCTGAGCTGGTTAAACTGGTTCCCAAACAAAGTCAGTGGACATGCTGGAATGCCTATTGGCAAAACCTCATCATATTTCAGAACAAGTGCACTGTTTTTTCATTGAACTCAGAACAGGAAAAGTGCCCCATTGTACAAGGTCAGTCAGCACGTGTTATTGCTCATGCTTAAAATTGGCAACTACTTGTAACTAATGTATTTTGAAGTTGTTAAACATGCCATTTGCTCACATCAGGCCAACTCATTAATTACTTTATCCTACCAGTCATTAATTCTATTCTTGAAGGTATCGAGTGGTGAAAGGTTTATTGGCCTGCTAAGAGAAGAGTCAGTGAAGTCTGCAAGCTTGTTTTCATACCTGGTGATGCCTGTGCAGGTTTTCACTTTCTGGAGCTTAGTTTTGAATTCATTATAAAGTACACCTCTCGCATAACAGGTTATTTTTCCAGCATCTTAGTTCAGCTAGTCAGACATCAGCTCTCATTTGACACTTCCTCTGTGGCACCAATAGCCAAGATGCATACTCTCAGTAAAAGAAAATGAAGTATTCAGGCTCTGTGCTTTGCCTTTCAATATTATGTGTGCCAACTCTCTCTCTCCTTAGATTCAAAAGAAGCACTTCCCATTTAGAATTGTTTTCCCCTCACTGACTTTTCACAAAGAATGAACTCCTAACTTCACTGTAGTTTAAACACATTTTTTGAATTAAGTAACAGAGGTGTTAAGTGACATTTGGGTGACGTTGGATGCCTACTTGTTTTTAACCAAATAGGTTAGGCGTTTTTAGGATGAAGTGTCAAATCAGCCATTCTTTCTCCCAGAATTAAGGAAGGAAAAAAAAAAAAAAGCTGGTTGACTTATTTTAGGGATCCCAAGAAAAAGCTGTTTGTCAAACCATGAAACAGTTGTAAAAATCATGAAAAACAAATAAAAGGTCTGTCTCCAGTGGCCAGAAGCCCATAAAACTGCCGTCTTTTCCGCTAGACTAGGGGCCTGAAAGGGCAGGAGACCTGGAGCAGAAAGTTTAGTTTTCCATGATAGGAGAGGGAGAGAGAGAAAACACCTGAGATCAATCCAGAGGGGAGCAGGGAAACAGGCAGTCTGGCGTGGGGCAGCACTGGCGCTGGTGTTATTAATAGAGCGGTCTCCAAACTGTTGGCTCGGACGGCTCCCAATTTTCACTGTTAGGATAAGAAAACAACCCCCCACCCCCCCCCCACCTTCCTCCGACCCCAAATTTCCCTTGTGCTGGATTAGGCAGCCCGGCAGACAGCAGACCGCAACCATGCCAAACTAAACAGCCCTGGAACAGCACATGCATCGATCACAGGGCTTTGCAGTCCATTTTGGCTAGGAATGGCAAGGTCTCTTAACCCCCCACCCCCTCATCCATTCTCACCCTCCTGAGAGCAGATTATATTTCCCCCCCTTATCCCTTCTCTCACATTTTACAAATCTCTATATCCTGTCCTATACACATTTTCTTTGGTTTAGATCCTTCTCCGCTAAAATCAGCTGAACCCAGCCAAGAGGGTTCGCACAGTTTACTGGAGATGAAGCTGCTGGGGAGGCAAGACAAGTAAATGAAAAAACACAAGAATCTACTCCTGCACAATGCGGAGAAGAGTTGGCCCCCCGACACTTGTATAGAAGTACACCAGAAGCGAAACGGTCGGTTGCGTTTCTTCAGTGGCTTGTTTTCAGTCCGCGAGTGTGCAAATCCTCCGCAGGCCTCATGTAACCTCGTCTGACTTGGGTGGTGCATCTGAAAGTGTTGGTTTTGCTGTCGATTTATGGCGCAACTTGCCCACATCCACTTCCAGCACTTTTTCATTTCATAAACAGATGCTTTAGTGCGGTTTTGAAGAAATCCGTACCCTGTGAAATATTGGGCCTGGCCATGTATCAAAAAAACAACACCCTGGGATATTAAGGCTCTGTCCAAGTCTTGTTTCCAAATGAAATCGTTTAGCCTGTTTTTAAATAATATTGCCCTATCAGCTAAAAAAATTATGTAATTCATGCAATTAGTATTACTTTAACCAGACAGCTTAGTGGATCACCTAATCAATACCCTTAGACATAATCCATAGCTGACGTGGCCGCCTGCTTATCGTTCAGACTGCACCCTGTAAGATAGCATTCTGAGTCACGTTTGTCTTGAATAACAAATCATATTGTACCGTGTCCTACTTTTGATCCATAAAATAAATGAAACACTTCAGCCAGCCATGTCTTTTACTGGCATTTGCCCCCACACCCCACACACATTCACAGATTCTAGAAAGCTGATTTTTGAGATTATCAGGTTTTGAGCACATTAACAAAATGGGCTATCATTTCAAACTTTTCAAGAATACTGCAACTTTTCTTTTACTGGGTCCCCAAAATTCTTTTCAGGTTACAATCTCCACACAAAGTCTATGTGTTAATAAATGGGCATTTTCTTTAGCTGTGTATCTGTAAGAGATGTTCCATAGAGAAATCCGTCTGAAAAGCGATGCAATGACTCGACTCTGGCTGATACAGGGACCCGGACAATGAGGATCCCTGTGCTGTGATCGGGGGCAGAGGGGGACACTGAGGGGTCTGTGAGGGAGAGTCATGGAGCTCCCTGGGAATGACTCTGGGTTCCCCCTGTCCCAGCCTCACTCACACAACAGCAGCCCTTGTCATTGGGGTGAAAGTCAACACTTGCCATCAGAGCCCCTATTGTGCCACACCATTTCTAAAGACACCTGACACTATACCCCCCCAACAATCCCCCTCACCCCATTGAGGAGTGTAAATGGTGGGGGATGCAGTCATAATCTTGGCCTTTCAGCTCTCACAACCAATGGTGTGGAAAGGCTTTCAGAAGCTTTGGAAAAAAAGAGAGTACCTGATACCTGCTATAACCCTCTCTCCCAGGAGAGCGAAGGGCCTCTGAACAGAAGTGGTCTTTAAATACGGAGCTCCTGCGTTCAAGTCGCCTAAAGCAGCAGTGATGGCCAGCGTTTTTCAGGCCCGCTTTGGATCAATCCAGGGCTATAATGCGTGTGTAATTGTTCATTTCTTAATTAAAAGCCCAGATAAGATGCATATCAGAAATGTTTATGTCACTCTGAATGTAGAGACAATCTAGGGCAATCTTCATGATACAAAGGCAAATTATAGAAAGGTTTGGGCTTCTTGAGTGTTTTAACAATGGCGTCTTCAAGAAAACAGAAAAATACTGCACTGGCAGGTTAAATTTACTGTAAAAAATGTGAACCTGGACAAATTTTGTAACAGAGTTACAGTGGTTTGGAGCAAAATTCTGAAATTCCCTAAAGAAATTCCTCCCTTGCTTTAAAGAGGAGTTTCCTCACAGTCATCCACCCTGCATAAAAAGACAGACATTCCTGGAGGACTCTACACCCCTAATATGACGCATCTGGACATCATTCACAGCATTCCGCACATCTTCCAGATAAGAGCTTTCTATCCCAGACAGCTCCAAAATGTGTTCGACATCAAATACAAATCAATACAAATATCTCCGAGTAGTGTCTGACAGATAAAAGGTTCAAGAGTATCAGTCTTCTCTCAATAGAAAGATGAACCTTGGACACAGAGAACTGTGGGCAACAATAACTGATACCGAGCCAGACTGGGGTTGTTACAGGCGTTTCAGGGTGTTTCTCTTGTTCTGTTGACAGGGTCTTGGCCTTGTCCACGTGTACAGCCAGACAACATCAGATACAAACCCCAATGTCGGAGAACCTAGCCCTATGCATCAGATAGGGAGGGTCTGGTGCAAACACATGCCAAAGACTGATAATTAGATCTATAGACTGTAAAAGCAATCACCTGGTGTATGAGGGGGTTTGTTTAATGGTAGAGCTTTAGTTTACGAGATATGTGCAGACACTTTTCATGGTTCAGCTTGAATCATCCCATATGTTTATGAACTATTCCAACACAGGTAACTTTCTGAAATGAGAGGACGCCTTGAGGGAAAAATATCAAGCTGGCATTTGCACAACTTAATTTTTTATTTTTCAGTACTGTAGTTTTAATTCCAATATTCCTATATCCTATATTGCCATTAAAAGTCTATAAGACAGTGCCAATTTTCTTTAACTTGATTCGCTCTTTCAGTGTAGTTAAATGAAACAGATGATCGTACTGAAAAAGGTCTCCTGTAAACGCAGTTAATTTATAATCAAGAAGCAGAAATCGACAACCTCGTGACAGTCGTTTTTAAATATAATTGTGTACTGGATTGCTGGTATTGTTATTAAAACAAGATTTGTTTGAAGGATTTCCTTGGGATTATATTACACCCATTCTGCTAGAATAACATATATATATGTACATATTTTATGTAATTTTAACATGCGATTTAATATGCAATTAATTTTAATCAAGTTTGAGATTAATCACGATTTAAAAATGTATCGTTTGACAGCCCTAGTTCTTAGAGGTTTGTCCAAATTGAACGAGGTTCCCATGCACACATCCAAAGAATAATTTAAGAATCTGCAGAACGCTTCTGTTTTTTTCCCCCCGTTAATTATGGCGAACAAACCATTCCAAAACAATAAATGGGAATTACTGAAGATATTTAATACGACATGAGTCACCAAAGAATAAAACAAGAAAGCAAGATGTAAAGTTTTATCAGGGCACAACAGCATTTCTTTAATTATTTTGGCAGGATTGCGATTTAGTTTCAGTTTTAATAAGCATGTTTTGACTGATCTAAATTAGTTCTGGCAGCATCAAGTTGCAGCTTGTTAGGCATGGCCATCTCTGATTTTCGACAGGCAGTGAAACAGTGATGTGTCGAGCCCCATTGCAATGATAACGCCCATCTGTAAATGAGCACTGGGACAGAATCATTATTCTAATCTTTCTGCCTTTAATCGGGAAACTTGTGGTTTTTGCTTAAAAGGAAAAACCCAATCACAGGGCCCTTTAACAGCTTTTTAGTTTTTTGTTGTTGTTGTTTGCCAGTTTCTCGGTTTCCACCCCCATCAAGATGAATAAGAAGCTCCATATTATTTCAGCTTATTCATAAACAGCTGATATCACTTGTGATTAGTCATGCAATTGGCTTATAAGGCAGAACTTTGCTGATAAGACCAGCAAAAGTAAGTCAGTCAAATGTTATAATTATTGGGATATTGCAATGTTTGGCCATTTTCTCTTCTAGCAACATTGTTTAGAGGTTTGTTTTATTTAAAGTCCCTTATCTCTGGTTAGAAAGTCTCACATTATTCCCTTTGAGAAACTGTACGTTTTGCTGGAACACTTCTAGTGTCCATTCACAAGAGCGGTCCCAGTGCCTTGAGGTGATGTATACCATCTAAAACCATTTCATTTCACTGAGTGATACAATCTGAATTTGGCATGACCAGAGGTGAAAGGGTGGAGTTTGGTATAATGACTGCTTCGGACCATCTCGCTTTTACAAGAACAAGTGCAGAAAAACATGTTGCACGTTCTCAAAAGCGGCTGTTTTTAATTTTTAATTTTATTGTGGTTGCAAACTTCCAGAAAACCTTTTCACATTAAAATGGGATCCCTATCAATATCCTAAGATCTTTAAACATCCCCCCTGGAGTTCCTTTTGACCCCTTCCAAATGGGGAATAAAAGACGCATGTGTCAATAAAGTCATAGAGAACAGAAAAGCCTCTGCCAATCTTGGACTTATTAAATCCTTCTTGTGGAAAGAGTAAGAGTGGCAAGCTGCTTGGTACAGAAAAAAAGAGAAGGCCCATTTTCTTTATTAAAATAAATAAATAAATAAAATCTGCATTTTCATGATGCAAATTAAATGTTATTTAGTCAGCTATAAGCATGGTATTACATATGTTGGAAGGATAGATTTTTTGGAGTTCCTCTATTCCTACAGGGCAGGTTGCAGTCAATAATGATCTAAGCACCATCACAATCAGCAAGCTATAGTATTATGCTCAAGGTGAAAAGTAAATGCAAAATATACTGTAGCTCACCTGTGACAGTGGCCTTGTGGACACTCTAGAGACCAACGGCTTCTCCACTGGCGACCACGGCCGCACCCGGAAGCTGAAAACGGAACAAATGGGCTTTAGAACCGAAATTAAAATAAACATACAAGCCATTTTATATGCAGAGGGGAACACGATATTCTTATGGAGACAATGGGCTAGGCTTACTGTGAGATTGGACTGAACCTGCTCAAGGTGCGATACGATCCAAGTAGGTGAAATGTATGCAAGTATCACGATTACAACAAGCCCTCTCCATGATTCTCCAACTTCTATTCTATTGTATTCTTATCCAACTTGCTTCTGGAAACAACATCTTATCCTCTCATCATGCAGGTGGTCTTCGTTTTGGTCTTCTTCCCTGAACTCCTGGGATGCAGTCGGGTATTTCCCCCGATACATCAATTATCCCTTCTTCTAGCTAGGGGTCCAGGGCCATTGCCATTTAAATCTCTTCAACCTTGGGGGCTGTATTTTCTGTATCTTTGGCATTACTGTTTGAGGTGTAGTATTCTAGGTGTGTTAATACAGGAAGCACACACAGGTCAAAGGGCACAGGGGCTGTTTCCACCTTGGAAACTTTGGAAGACCACACATTAAGTAATTTAGCAGCTCATATGAAATATTTACAGCTTTAACCAGCCATCTCCACATATCTAAGCCTTCTTTACACCATTGCATTTGCAGAAATGCCACCTATGCTTTCCAGGACTCTTTCAGGATTTCTTCTCCATTTTCAAATTTTCTATTTTCCTTCCACGTGGAAGGTGTGTGATTAAAAGACGAAATCCAGAGACAGACTTGACTGGACAGATTCGATTAATTTGTTATTGTGCCTCATTATTTATGATAATTCCCGAGCTTTGAAGACCTAATAAAGTGGGCAGCCTCTTTGTGGCCCTGAGTTCCCTGTGCCAACCCCTTGATTGCTGCGAGACCCTACGACAGTGAGAGGCATGCTACAAGTGGGGAAAAAAATAAATCAATATGTTGAAATGTTTTTCCACAGTTAAAGAAAAACAGCAGTTTTCAACTCTGACTAAATTTAGAGTTTTTAGAGCAGTCTTCTTGGCAGCACAAAATGACATTGTTCCAGTCAAGACAGTTGTATTAAAATCAGGCACAGGGATAATTAAAACAATCCCATTACCAAATAGTAGGACTTCGATGAACATTTAGTAAATCTGTCAAGTAAATCCATAATGCACCACAAGGACATAATTAACATGGAATTACACAGGAAAATTGATATGCTAGTCTGCTAATAAATTAGGGAAAATAAAGGTTTTAATCAAATGCAGATATGCATTCCTGACAAATTATCCAAAATATTTCCAATTAAGATGAAAAAGAAGTGTTAAATAGGAACTTGATCCATTTCAAGTTTAAAGAGCTGGAGGATGTACGGATCAGTAAATATTATTTTAACTTTATACTGTAACGGGCTCAAAATCAGCACCTGATGTTGACAACCTTCAGATTGCACAATTCAGAATGGGTAGAGCTGCTGTACAATGGGAGTCATATTACAGTCCATGTAAATAAAAGGCAGACTGCAAGGTTAAAGGAACAAGAAGTCAGGGATTTTCCAAAATGCCTTGAACCAGAGGATTAATATTTTTGAGGTTTGGAGTTCATTGTACAGTCCGTAAAAATAAATCAATAAAACATTCAATGCCCATGGATCTTTTTGGTATGATTTCCAACTTTAATTTCCACAGATTCAATGTGGAAATTAAAGCTAGCGGTTGTTTACATAACACAGGGCAGAAACTCGCAGGACCGACCGACAGCATTCCTGCCTTCAAACTGCTTATCCTAACAAATCAACAGCGGGTGCTGGAATGCTCCGGTCTTGAAATATGTAGTTATATTTGTATTTTCAGTTTAAGGGACAGGGACACAATGAGTGCAGATGAATGAGAAGAATTCATCTTAGGAGGAATTCTGACAATGCAAAATCCACAACGACTCACAACAACCATAGGAGAGAGAGTTCTGTATCATTGAAAGGTGACACCAATCAGTCAGCACCTCAAAGTGATGACAGCTAAAGTGGCAGCAGGAAGTATAACATGTACCGCCTCCTCCATTGTGCAAGACGAAGTGTTGAAGCTAATGTGCCTCATGGACAATTAAGGCTCTCATTTTTTCATCACTTTCAGTAGTTTCCAACAGCATCAGACATCATAAATTGCTCTTGTATTGTCACAGCTTGTGTGACCAGGCATAAAAACCAGGGGTTTACTGCATAGCCTTTATTGGTGCTGCATAGTTGAGTACAGTACAGATTAGTATGTTGGGACTGCCTGCTAGCCTGATGGTTGTCAATATGATCTTCATCCTTTATAGACAACAGGGGTCTGCAATTGTGTTCCTGGATTGATGCAGGTTCTTCAGGTCTGTATCCCAAGGTAACTTCAAAGTATTGAAATGATGCAGTATGATGCAGAAACAGGCTTTCTTGGAACTTCCTCTCTCTCTAACCTCATATTGCCTGCAAGACTGTTGGTCAATACCAGTTATCATGATCATTCTAATTAGTTTAGTTACATTTACTTTTTATTAAATTTGATTAGTCTTACATTTACTTACTATAGCAATACTGATACACATTAATGTAAAACAGTTTATTTGCACTTATATTGCAGGTCAACCGTCATTCATCCAAAAAATCCAGTCTAGTGAATAGCGCCCATAGCACGTTATGAAGATAAGAAAAAGAAACGCAAAACAAGTAGGACAGTGATGCAACTAAACTATAATAGAAAGACTAATAACTGGCAGGATAATAAGAAATTGGCTAGTAGGTCAAGGATCAATGAAGGTTAAAGTTAACTACAATTGAATTTGACTCCTGGCCTGTGACTACTTTTGCGATTGTATCTGCCCTTGTCTCATAGCCAGAAAGGTAGGTGGATGTGATGACTGGGTGCGGTAGCCTAATATTTGTGGTTGTCTTGATGGCTTTGTTTTTCTTCAAAGTGTTGAAATCAGAGTATTTGTACACCTGGAGCCACCTCATCCATCGCCATTTTCAACATGAACCACTGGGTGCATTTCATACATAGCTCTTCGTTTTCAGTGTTTATATTTTGCCATTCCAAAAATCTGCAATCAACATTCACAAAGCCACATCCTCACCCAACATTGCAATGTACTTTGTGTTGGCAACACATTCTAAACATGAACCACTTTATGCTTTGCGTTGGCTCGGTTTGATTTGATCATCAATACAAAATAAAATCAATTAAACTTATTTTCAAATTGGAAGGTCTGAAAAGTCAATTACAAAAGGCCATTTTGACATTAACACAGCAAACCCAAATATCTTCTTCGTTTTTGTGCCTCGTCACCACTGAAAACAACCGTGACTAATTGATATGAAGGCCGTTACCTCTTGGTGCTGGTGGGGCTGTACACATCTCTCTTCCGGTCTGGGCTGAGGGGCTCTGGGGAGTAGGGGGCCGGCGACAGAGAGGCTGGGCTGGAGAATGAGTAGTCATTGTAGTTCTGATTCTCATCTCGGCTGGACTGCAATACCTCCTACAGCCAGGAAGCAAACAAGAGCTCTGTGAAGTCATTGGCTTAATTGACAGAGAGCCTAAATACAATGGCAGGTGCAACATTTGCTCTTAATATTCATACGGAATACGCAGCTCAGATCTAATGGACACAGATAACCATCCCAGTTTATCCCACAGCAAGTTGAGTTTAGTTCACTTTTAGCTGCAACTGAGGCTTCATTTCCATGAATTCCTTAAGAGCAGTAGGTGTTCTTTCATGTCAGATAAAATTGGTTCTTCACAGGGTCACTTGGAACAATGATGGAGCACATACTTTATTGCTTGAAACAGATTCTGCAATTGTTTGTACTGCGGTTGCGTTCGCCATAATGCAACTTTGAGGTTTGAGGAAGATTGCTTTTAATTGAAGCTGAAGTCTAAAGTGGACCGACCAATTCATTCCTTGTAAAAGATGAATACACCATTTTCCTCGACTAGTTTAAAGCAACGCAAGTCATTTAAAAATACTCAACAGGAACAAGCTCCCACCTACACATTTTAAATCAATGCACTTCATCCCAGATCTGCAATAACTGTTACAGCTGTGCCTAGACCAGAGTCCAGTCCTGCACAAATCGCTTTTCCAAATCCTTACAGATGTTGCTCCACAGCCAAAACATTCCCATCCTCATGTAATAAAATATTTCTAGAGTGCGAGCAAACTACATTGCTTTGAACAATCCCTGTAATCTTCGTAGGGGCTCAAAGAAAACCGTTTGGTGCTTGCCTTCTGTCAGGGGGAGAAAATCGAAAGGTTAGCTCCATCAGGTTTTATGGCTTACAGCTGTGCATTCGAAAAGGCCACCATTAAGTAGCACAGCGGTCGAAATAAAGCATCAAGAACAGGATGTTTCTACAATAAAGGAAGCAGCTGTTGCGTGATGGAGAAGTTATGCATCTGAAAACAATACCTCATCTCCTCGTTTTTCATTCATTTCATAGTAATGCATACCCATGACCAGCTTTCAAGTTCGCATGTTCTTTCCCAACACTATCAGCAAAACAGTTTGTGTGTCAGTCAGTATAGCTACACTTCCTTATGAAAAGGGCAATGCAACCTTAATGTGGTTCTGTAGCAGTCCCAAAGACTCCTGTAATAGGAAATGGTATTCGTGAAAAGGCCATAAGGTAAACAGCTGACTAACCTTCAATAAAGAGTGTTGGGGTGAGTGTGGTATTATCCGATGACTTCGAAAAACCATTGGGAGCACGGTCTTTAGGAAATACCCTAGAATGGAGTTGTGCGAGGCGTGTAGCAAAATGTCAGCCCACAAAATACAGACAGACAGGCTTAGGAAAACACTAAGGGGTGAGATGAGAAGTCGCATGGCTGCCAACAACACAGGCCACCCACAAGAAAATCAACACACATGCAAGGATTTGGAGGCAGTGCAACCACAGTACTGAGGAAACCAGTGCATGTTGAAGGAACTTCTTAAGAGGTGTCCCTACGCACAAGCCATTCATTAGGAAAGTGAAGATGAAATCTAGACTAAAGTGGTGGGAAGTACCAAAACAGATGATGCCATTTTTAAATGGTGGGAACGCAAAGTGTGGAGCAAATGGCTAATTATAGGCTGTTTTCAAACATCATTCTACCACGTTATAAGCAAGGAATGCAGAGAGGCCATTCAGACTGCTACAGGAACAGAAATTCAGTAAAAGTAGTTTAGGATTCACTTTCTTTTTCATCCCGCATGCAAGTGAGAGGTGGTGCAAACCAAGAAAAAAAAAAATGGAATGTGCAGAGATTGTTGATTTTGACCCCCGTAATTATTCAAAAACTGCAGGCACCATCTTCAAATTGACCCCAGTAATTGAATAATTGCTGGCAGTGTCTCGTCCAACAATTACAGAAAGCATTTAAATTTATTTATATTTTACCATGAAATCGAGCAGTAACTGTCAACTGTCATCAAAAGTCAACAATCCTTTGAAGGTGGTATGTTTAAGTTACTGTGCCAAGCATTGTTTTTCTTGCACTCTGATCCTTAAACGCCCAATATGCACGTCCAAAGCATGCCTCCTCTCTCCAACGCATTTTTCAGAATCATCAGGAGACAACATTTTTGAATCCCCAGCACAGACCAGACAGAGATCAATTCTTACAGAACACTGGTCAAGAGCATTGTGGGACGATTAGCATGATAAAGATAATAACCCCATGTCTTCTGCCTCACACCCCCATTGCTGGTCAGAGGGTCCGGTCTTTGAATGGAAACAAACCTGGAAGCGGCCGGTTAGCTGCTCCGGAGTGCTGATGCCATTCGTCTGTCTTGGGGAAGGAGGGTCCGGCCTGTCAAAAAAAGAAGGGGACGGAGGAAAAAAAACACATTAATTATGAGCAGTAGAGTGCAAATGGACACCGGACAATACACCACCACTGGAGAGAACACACACTGACAAAAGGACAACAAAGAAAAAGCACTTCCTTCATTTTACATACAGTGGAAAGGGACAGAACCACAAAAGCCCTCTGATAAGAACTTTAGATATTCTTGTGTGTGCATTTGTGCAAGACCGCCATCTTGAAGAACCTATCGCTCAAGGAATCCAAACAAATACATGTATACATAAAGCAAATCACAGAGAATATGGACCAAAAGGTACAGTAATAATTTTTTCTGTCATTGCTCCTATACATCACAACTCACTAACTGCTTTTGTTGATTTGCGATTATGAGTCATTGAGAAAAATAAACACATTGAACTGGCAATGAAGCTTACAGATCCAGCGTAAGCATTAATTGCGCAGAAAGACTGACAGCCTGGCTGGGGGCTGTGAATAGTCATTGTTCATCGAGGTGTAACCAACTAGAAAAGCAGCTGGAGGAGAGAGATGGGATCTAAGACCTTGGCGTGATGTGAACTGATCTTTTGAGACTCGTAGCTAATAACACACATGTGGCGAAAGCCTCCTAGAGACAGGAAGGCCATGGCTTAAAGTCATCAGGACCAAGTGCGAGTACATGTGTGAGTGGAGAATGTGGATGTATGACCAAGTGTTGTTTTGAACTTTAGCAACACCAGGAACATCACAAGAAACCAGCGTGCTGCCACACATCTGGATTCAAACAGGAATGGTTTAGGTTTAAACAATCTTGTGGAAGGAAAGTACCAAAGAACTATAGTCAAAGTACAGTAATAAACCAGATTTATACACTTTAAGAGGGAGTAATTTCTGTTTTAACTAAAACAGTCTCCCACGACAGACTTTAAAGCATTACCGACCACATAGTTCCTCTGAAACGGTGGTGGGCTATTCTGGTCCTGGATAAACAGTTCTTTTTGGGCAGGTTTTCTGCACCTGTGAGTTCAAGTGCTTATTTGAAACCTTCAATATTGTTAAACTAAATGGATAAACAAAACTAAACTGTGTGGACACTTCATTCTGTTAAAAGTTTGGGTGTTACATTTTCTTATTTCTTTAAATTACCCTAAATATGAGTCACACGTTTAGGTCAAAGACTGTTGGATCCTTCTCTCTCTCGACAAACACCTGCAGGTCATTAGGATCAGCTCACGGTACTTTAGTCTGATTACTGCGGAGATCAGTAGAAGAGTTGCATGTTATGAAGGAAGTGCCAACAAAGAACTAACTCCAACAAAGCCCTTTAACACTGAATCACTTTCACTGATGCCCTATGACTTTTGTTTTAAACTCTGGATAGCAGAGGGATTACTGCCCAGCTGATGGAAGTGGGAATGGAGTGACTGTTGACACTGGCCGAGATGAAAGCAAACTGTTCAACAATAAATTAGGCACTGCACAATAGCCTAATCCCCTCACTGTAGAACTCATTACAGGACTGCCTGGGATGCAGCTCAGGACGCTCATGTTGGCTTGATAGGATTTTGTGCTGCTCTGGTATTTTTATATTTCGATATTTCAGCCCATAAACCACAGCGGAGATCTCCATGTGGCAATTCAGAATGCAAAAACAATCCTCTCCTTGCCTGATCTGACAATGAAATATTTTTCAGATCCTTTTCACTGTCATTACTCTAGTAAGCAGTAATAAAAATGCATGTAAAAGACAATGGGGTCATAAAAAGCATTGCATTTTCTGAATCGGTAACCAATGTCTAGGATTCTGGTTCAGTCCTAAAAGTCAGCACTATAAAACAGTGGGAGTGTGAGGTTTCCAGTGAGGGTTAAAATCGGCTTGCCGGTGAGACAGCTGTTAATGTATGCAGCTGTGCGCAGGCTTTGGCTCAAGACTGACAGGTACAGTACAACTCCCAGCCTGTATGGCCAGGAGGACACATCTCTCTCTGTACTGTGGGCTGGAATGCTGTTATCTGGTGTCTATGCTCCAGGGCAGAGACGCAACCACACTTCTGTTACCAAGGAGCTCCTTCCCCAAACTTGGATCGGACGCCTTAAATAAATAAAAGATACAATCAACTATTATTACTAGAGCTGCCAGTTTTCGACATTTATTCCTATGAAAGCTGTGCCTTAAGAGTATGTTACCAGTTGATAAGCATCCAGATTGACTTTATTAAGTGTATGTTCAATCCATGCCAAATACAAATTGGCGTATTGACAGTCTAGTCGAGATTCTGTGATCACAAATTGAATAGGGTCCTTTGAAAACCAGCATGTAATGGATACTCAGTTGCAGTCGTGTTGCTTTTCCTCCATTTATTTAGTAACGGGAAATATCCATATTTTAGGACACAAAGCGTGTAGTAACTAGATGCTTCTTATAGGAAACTGATCAGTTTTTTTTTTCTACAAAAGACACTGATGGGAACCACCATACAGAATCTATAAATGCATCTGTCCATGTATTCTATTCTCTTATTTTGAGTTCCCTAAAATGCTTGCAAGTTCTTAGCAGAAGTCTTTGCAAATGCAAGAATGACTAAGTTGAAACTTTGGCACACTGGTTTACCAGTACTTTGGGGATACTAAACCAACGGATTTGAGGTCTTCTTAAAATGCCAGAGGATCTCCACTCTATACATCTTCCAGACTGTAAAATCCCTTGCAAGAACACCAAAAACAGAATGCATGCAAATTCCTTTAGGGCACTACTATATTTCATAAACAATAATGTGGCAACAGTTACCATTTGTAGCAAACTTTGTGAGCAAGGCATTTATTTATACACCCTATAGTACTTTGCCAAGGTGTATGTGCATTTTTATATGAAATAACTAAATACACAATCAATTGGCAAACTGTAACTCACATAATAATGGATTTAGATTATCTACACCCAGTACTATACAGTAGTTTGAATTCAGATTCCCAGCTCCTCTTCAGTAACTACATTCTGCAGCCCATGCTTTGCGAGTGGCAGGGGACAGAGCATAGCAGCAGGGCCGGTAACAGGGGACCAGAGCTGTCAGTAGAGTACATCCAGGGAACAATTGACAATAGGAGCCCAGAGGCTGTTCGCACAAAGAGGCATTTCAAAGTGCTTTCCAGAGCATGCAGATTTAGAGACGCAGCAACTGCAGCAAGTAAACATGGAAACTATTGTCTGACTACATGCTCCCTGTGAATCAAAGGCCATGGATTGGGCTAACTGGGTGGTTAATCGGTCAGAACCACAATCACAAGTTGTTCTCATGTAGTATTGCATTACAAGCTACCCTCTCTGTTCACACTGAACTTTTTTCTTCTTCTAGATCTAGCAGAACTGCCCAAGAGAGTGTACTTTAGTCCGTCTTGAGCAAAAGATAGCACTGCACAACCCTTACTATTGTAAATCATGGTATAATCTAGCATTTACACAATGCAAGCATGGTAATGCCTAAAGAATGCAAAGGAAATTAGTTAAGTTTTTAAAAAAAAAAAAAAAAAAAAAAAAAAAAAAAACCACACACTAACAGTCTAAAAATTACCATGCAAATGTATAGTTGAAACTTTCATAAGGATTTCCCCTGTGCACATCTCACACAAATCAGCTTTGATAGATCTTTCAGAAGCTGGTTTTTATACTGTTTGCTTGAATTGGTAATCATATTGAAAATACAGACAAAAGACCACAGCTATCTCTTAGCAGGCATATGCACATATTCTGAACAAATCTAGTGAGGTACATCTACATTTTATTGCTACAACGGTTTAATCAAATGCCTGTGATTATTCTCCCGCAATCCCTTTTAAAATGTCAGCTTGTATGTGAAGATGTGATGCAGTGGAAGCTCCAGCACATGGTATAGTGTTTGGGCATCGTTTTCACTGGGAAGGCAAAGAAAAGCAAGGGACATTTTCTTACAGACGATGTTATACGTCAGGTCAGTTAGAGCAAAGTTATTCCAACAGTTTAATTTGCGATCTCTTTCCCTCTGCTCACTGGAAAAAATGAGTTACCAACTTGGCCAGTGCATTTATGAATCATTGAAACGTTGCTGTGGCGGCACAGACCAAATGGCAACGAAAAATCAATTCATTAAAACGATAGCAAAACGTACGACTTCTGTACGCCTGCTTCGGCCTGGATCGAAGCCTCGCCTTCAAGACCCTGCCTCTCAGAAACGCCGCCAGCGCCAATGTGGCCGGGATTCCAGTGAGGTCCTGCCAGTTTAGGCCCAGAGGGGTGCAGCTGCCCCAACTCGCACGACGCCCGCAGCTCTGGCTACACTCGAAGAGGGATCACGTTCTTCAAGGCTTTATAGCCATCATCTTTTCATTAAGAAGGGCTGTAAATCTCAGAGGACAGCACCAATTGGCTCTAAGGAGAGGCAGTGCATTTACCATCCCGGACTCAGCCAAACATTTTAATGAGGCCTTGTAAATCTAGGTGTCTGCAGTAGATGGGCTTTCTATTGCTGCTCTAGGGCACATTTAAAGGCGGCACTGCTATAGCATACTGCTGATCTCCATCTTAATTCAGTGACATATGGATACACTTTTCAGAGATGGGGCTGTACCAAAATTAATATTAAAATAACAGCACTTTGGGGTTTTATGGGGTGTTAAATGCCCTTTAACACAATTCAGTACACTTCCTGAGCCACAGTGCAGACCATCTTTGTTTGTCGTTCTGATTCATCCCAAAAATGTACATACAAAGTAAAGCCTGTTTAGATTACAATACAAATGGAATAGGCTATATAAAAGAGGGTCCTACACATGAGGCTGTTAGGATTAAAACCCCACAAAAACACACTGCTTTAGAGCATATTGAATTTAGAGATTCCCATTGAATATTTGCAAACAAGTTCCCTTTACATAAGCAGGGACTACATAATATATGAAGAAATGAGGAAAGTGCCCCACTTATTCAAATCACCGTGGATGGATCCAAAAGTTGGCTCTGCAGAAAGAATTGAAAGTAGTGGATTTGAAATCAGCATTAAACCCTGTAAACTAATTTAGAGTGGATAAGACGTGTAATTTTCCAATAACATTTAAAAGTTTCCCCATCTCTGTGTAAAGCTTCAGTGTAGAGTTGTGTGTTGAAGTTCTTTTGGCAACATACTAAAATTAGGAGGCTAGATTGTAAAGTGGTTGAGGAATCAAACTAGTAAACAGAAGGCAGTTGGTTCAAGCCCCATGTTGCCACTTGCCTATTTGCCCACCTCCTTTATCTCCGTCTTAAGGATGAGATGTGAAATCAGTTTCTTGTTGTAAGTGAATCTGCAATGCAGGCTGTTGGTGCACAGTTTACCTCTGTAAACGGCAGTGGAAAACACATGCCAATAGACAAAATACGCAAATAGGAACAGCTGGAAACTAGTTTTCACATGGGAAATAATACAGGAAAAGCCAGAGTGAAATTGGAGTTGGTTCTTTAAGAATATCATCTGCTACTTCATCAGCACACACACACACACACACACACAGAGAGGTAGTGTAGGGCCAAAACTATACATGGCCAGAGATGCAGCATTTCCTACTGGAGCTGTAATGGAGCTTGACCAAAATTATACCCACAGTACAGCTGGAACCCAAACAAAGACTGCCTGCATACATTCCACATACAACTGGCTGGGTAGCTTCAGGGTTATTAGATGGTTTTTGTAGTTTCATTTTTTCAACTATCCAGCAATCACCCACTTGCCAAATAAAGTTATGAGATATATGGGTGATTTTAAAATTGCTGGCTTTTTATCCCACATTGGGTGCTATTAAAAGGACTGTATCTGGGTCCCCATTCCTGACAAAAACATATTCCACTGAAAGTCACATTAATGGGGATACAGCATTCCGTTTATACTTCATCATCAATAAAACCAGCAACATGCAGACCTCAGTTTTTGCCTCCAGAAACACTGACTAAATCTGTGGTTCTGAGGAATCGTAGCAAATGAGCAAATATACCCTGACTATGAAAATCGGAAGGAAATTAATACATTCTTTTAACTGATCAACTGAACCTCCTTACGTTTAGCCAGTCTAGCAATGAAAACGGCAGCAACTTTTTAGCTGTAGTCATATGTATAAATGACTGTGTATTCAAGTTTCATTGGAGTTTGTGGTAACTGGCAGCTGTGTGGTAATGTAAAAAGCTTGCCAAACATCCAGCAGAAATGGATTTGTTTTTGGAGACTACTGGTGAATTACTTTAAATACATTTTTAATTTGCATTTTAAATATCTAGCTACAGCTCAATTGCCAAAAACAATGTTACTGGGAAGACACTCCAAGCGAGACACTCCAACCCTTAAGCTAGCTACATCTGTAAGAGTGGTTCCTATAGGTCTGCACCTTAACAATACAGAGATCTTACAAAGTATTTCTCAATGCTAGGTCCTGGTGTACAAAAACTGTACTGGGTTCTCATTTAAGCAACATATCCCCTTTCCCCTTTGATATTTGGAATGATTTCCAATGAAGGCCAATTGAAACCGTGCTTATTAATACTGTTTTGTCAGACTTAAGCAGTCAGTCATTCTTAATTGATTATTTCTCAAAATAGACATTTCCAGGCTGAATAAAGACGTTTGTGGCATTGAAAAGTACTGTAGTGGGGCCCAATAGGACCCAGATATGACAAACTCTGGTCTAGTGCACCTCGTTGCTGCCAGGACCGTTTCCTCCGCTTTTTGTGCATTGGCTGGGTGCCCAGCCTGTTGGAAGGCCAAAGCATACGAGGGCTTTAATTGGGAGCGAGGCAGTGGCGGCCACACTGAGCCATTGTCCGGAGAAGGGACCAGAGTGTTGTTTCTGGCCAGCTGGGAGACATGAGGTCAGTGGAGAAAAATTCACTTGCTTGGACTGGGGCACAGAGCAGTGAGTGGATATATATATGTGCAAGTGTGACAGTGAGATTATGAGAAGGATGGAGGAGGAGAATGAGAGGCAGAGAGAGAAATGGAGATCGAGAAATGCACACTGAGCAAAGAGAGAGAGTTGTACAACATCAGGTCATTCTGCTGACATGCGAGGTTGACACAATTACAGATTAGAAAACAAATGGCAGCCGCCCAGCAGAGGCAGGGTTCAGTGGAGCCACTGTCCTCTGCAACTCCAAAACAAAACTCACTAAAGCATTTAGAAATAAATAGAAGCCTGACTGTGCATTTCCGAAAAAGACACTGGAGTAATTTGTTCACATTTGCATGTAAAAGATTTTACAGTGACAGCTTTTGAGTAGGTTGAGATTCCCTGGACTAAATACCGCTCAAGATTTAGACTTTAGAAAGGAAGCTAAAGTGCATGCTTTTGGACAGTAACACAGATTCTCACTGCTTCTCATGTTCCCAAGACAAAGGATCTACAAGAACAGTACACCATCCCTTCCCTGCAATACCCCATAACAACCCTACAACACCTGCCAATGCTGCTAAAACCCGGAACAATTCAAAAATAAAACTCCAGTCTAAACCAACACTGTCAATTTGCACAAGTCACCATAAAGAGCCAATGTGCTGGGTTTCCGATCATACACCGTCTGTTCAGCTGTTTTTGTGTTCCAGATTTTAAACGCCAAGCCGCCAATCAGTTTCAAGAAGCATACTGGGGTGGCTCCAGTCTCTGACGTCAGAGGAGCAGAGGAGCTAGCATTTCACCAGATTTTAGAAGTGAAAGTGATTGCATTGGGTAGAATTTGAAGAAATCATTCGGGAGTGAGCAATGCACAGCAATAACCCAAGGGATGTAAACACGAGATGTATTGCACTATATATTTTATAACCCTCACGGTTTGGTATTTCATAATGAAAATAAAGCATGTTTTTTTCTTCAGGAAACAAGTGGACAATAAATAGATAAATAAAATAAATAAAAGGCAAAGTGTGCTGGATAAACACCGGAGGAATGCAGTCCTGGTTGTTTGTCCGGACTTACACGCTAGGCAGAACAAAGGGGGAAAAATGAAAGTGTGTTTTTTGGCCTGGGGCCAGATGCCACTAATCTGTGTGTAAGATGCAGGGTTAAAAATAAACAGTGGGGAATGCTAAAATGCACTGCAGGAATGCCCAGCTTGCACCCAGGGGAAAAAATTGGGACCAGTGAAGTCAAAAGGGAAAAGAGGCCAAGTTTAAAGTGGCAATTTAGCTTCATTTCCCTATCATTTTGTATCCTGCACATTGAATCTCTTGTTCTTAGCACTAGATGACAGCGCTTTTTTGATGTTGTTCTCGTATAATTGGGCACAAATGGATAATTTATAAGAAATGCAAACGCAAATAAATATAGATCTGGAAATCAAGAATCTTACATGAGATTTCTTTTTCACAGGGGTTTACAAATAAAAAAAAAAAAAAAAAAGTTATTTCAGAAACCTGCTGCTTGCCCTTTAAGCTCCTGTAATTAAGCAATAAACATCAACATGATTTGTTATTACTGTCCATTCAAAACTGATTTAGCAACCACTTATAAACACCAAACCTGTCTCAGGCTGGAGCCAGTTTGAAAGAGGAGTCCAGAGGTACATCCTGCAGTTTCCCTCTCTTCGGAGAACACAGTCTTAACACTTTGAACAAAGCAAGTTCCATTTTCACTAATGCCTTACAGGTTTTAAAAAAACAAAACAAAAAAAACCTCAAAGATGATTAAAACATATGGATTGTCACACCTGTCACGAGGAGCACTACAGTCCTGTCAGGCAGTCGAGACATAGAAACATAATTTCAAGCTCAGCTGGACTACATCATTTGAAGACAGTGACTCTGTTGGATTTGAAAATCCCTGCCTTAGACCGTGATATCAGTTTCCCAGTTTGCTATTAATCGCTGGGTGCTTTCCTCAAAAGGTTTCATTCTGAAGCACAGTGGAGTAGGATATATAAACATAAACAGAGCCCAGTCTTGAGAGTTACATTGAGCGGTATTTTCCCAGAGAGACACCAGTCAAGCGCTGAAGGTCACTTCGACACTGACCTGCTGGTATGGGAGTGTCTGATTGGAAGCGATGTTTACAAACAGTGTAACAGTTTCTCCCAGTGAAATGCCATGATTATCACACCATCCTGAAACTCAGTTAAAGCTTTATAATTTCACATTACTTAGAGATGTTTCGCAGCTACGCAGCCCTCTAAGTTTTTCATCCCTGGCCAACACAGGCATCTTGTAAATGAAGTACTAGAGGTTCCTTTGTCAAACGTGCATTGTTTCAGTCATATTAGTTTAAATTGTACTAGAAGCTTTGGTTCTGTTTTCTGGTTTGTAAACCAAATATACAAGATATTGTTCCTTAAATTCAGTACATCTCCCACTCAGGACAGATAACACTTGCTACATTTTCTGCTTATGGTGGAACAAAAACGAGAAGTTTCACACACTAAAAAAGCCCCCTGCAATCATTTGATGGCATGCCATATAAGGGGAAATTCCATGGACCATCACCTCCTGTCCAGTAACCATCAACCAGTGTATAGCAGTCTGTTCCTCACCTGTCCACTGCCAGCTGTAGCTTTGTCTTGGAGTTCTTGATCTTGTTCTGGGCTTCCACATTAAGCATGTCGGCTGTGCTCTCACCATTGATTTCCTGGATGATATCACCAAGTCCAAGGCCGGCATGCTCTGCCTTGCTCCCCGCGTTCACCTGCATTAGACAGGAAGTGGTTAAAAATGGCCGTTATGATTAGAAGGCAAATGACTACAGAACTGCATTTAGAAGCCATAAAAGCAAGCAGTATACGTGCATGGTGATTCAAGGAGGGAGTACATTTGCACATGTTTTTCACTCCAGTCATCTCTTTCTATACTTTGGCCCATCATATTTACCCATCATCAATTGTACCCTGCCAATCCGAGTATCACTGCTTGAATTATTGCTATGCAAGTTATTACCATTACAAATTTAAGACCACATCTTGGTTTTGGCTGAATCACTGAAGGCCTGGGATTTCATGAGACTGTGGAAATGATGCCACCACCTTGCTGTGAAGATTTCAAAGATATTTCATTAGGGTTTTAATCATTTGGAAAGACAAGTGGCATGGTGCCTTGATGAGTCTTGATTATGTTAAGCTACTAGAGAACAGAAATAAGATGAGCGGAATAGCCTTCATTGCACTGGTGCTTCAGTTTGCACACAGGGCTGCACATCTTGACAAAAAGAGCAGTGGGGATACAGAAACAAAAATCCCAAAACATGCCTACAACAATTTGCGGGAGTCTTTCACATAAGGGCTTGATGAGACCAGGAATCAATAAGCGATTAACAAGCTGACAAACAATATAGGACTAAACAACCAATTCAGCAGGAAAACAAAACCCAAACAAATGGACTACAAGAATGCCAAGCCAAAGCCTTTCTGTTGTGCAGTCTGCAAAAATGGAGGCCAGAGGTGCCATGTTTGTTGGGCTATTCAAGTGGCAATTAAGCGTCGCTATGGTACAAGCATTTTTGGGTTTCTTTTTTTATACTAATCAGTGCATGGCTCACTTCACAAAAACTATGAGCTCATTTTTGTCCAGGGACTCTATTCTATGGGTGAGTACTGCTACCCATTGAGCTGAATAGAGAGGGCATCTGTCATTTTAATGCCAAGCAGACACCACTTCTGGCTCAGCAGAGAGAGCAGAACCAGAGCATTTTGCTGGAAAGATTTAGATGAAGACAAGAGGTGGCTAGTGCACAAGTAATCAAGTGTTTCTGGAAGCAACTACCCTACAGCACTGGGACCTCTGACTCATATCTCAAGCAAGGTGGAAACACTGAATCCCAGATGCATTCCTGTCAAGAGAACTTAAACTAAAGAACAGCTCTGAACAGAATTCTCAGTTTAACTTGCATGTGACTGGACAACAGGAGATATTTTGGCATTGACCTCAACTCCAAGGGCAATGGTTGTTGTTGTCAATCCCAGTTTTCACTTTAGGTAATCAAAAAGCACATTCCAGTCATTGTTTATGGGATCTCTTGCAAAAAGTCTCGCATGCCTCCTACAGGCACTGACCCACAGACCCATCTTCCTGTTTCTCCAGATCTGAGGCTTGGGAATAAAAACAAAAAAGATAACAATAGCCCAGCAATCAGACCCCATTTATGTAATCAGTGGCTTCCTGTGACAGAGCACTTTATTAAATCTGCCCAGCCTGAACTTCAGTATCAAAGGAAACAGGTAGCATTCCAGAGGCACAAACAAAGACGGCAGGGGCTGGACGTGACAAACAAGGTGCTGATCGTGGGATTAATAATAATGAAAATCTAAACTAAACGCATTTAGCTGAAAAATTCCAGAGGAACCTTCAAGAAAAGCAACAACTCAACCGTATTATTGGATTGGTCAGCCACTATCACAGCATGGGGCGAATGGCCTCCTCTCGTTTGTAGACTTTCTTAGTTACTAAATAAATTAGATGGGCAAATTGGCTTCCTCACATCAGTACCTTTCTTATGTACTTCAATAGGGTTTCCATTTGTAGAAACAATGGCCAATCTATTTCTGCTAGGATTTAAATATTTTACGGGAATTTTGGTAAGGGGTAGGAGGCAAAAATTAGACGGTAGTATTTGAATAGAAAGCACAGGAAATCCTTAGCAGCAGACAGCCATTGCGTCATTTAAGAGCAAAAACACATTCAATTGATATGCAGCCTACAATTTAATATATGTTGTAATAGCCAGGTGGCCATGTTACACAGTTACCTTGGAAACGGTGATGGCTTTCTTGAAGTCCCGCCCTCCAGCTATTCTGAAGCCCCAGGGAGACGGGCCAATCAGGTTCATGGTTTGCGACATGGCTGATCAACAGGCTGCCGCCCTCTGCTGTCGAGATACACTTGCACTCCTGTAATAAAAGGGAAAAGAGACAGGTCAGATGTTGAAATTTCTCAAAATCGGTGACGGAATCGAGCTTGTTAGTTTGATCCAGGCTTGCCGAGATGCTTTTACCAGTTATGCAGTCGTGCAAGTTGCACAGATGAAGCACAAAAGCACGCGATCCGATTTCAACTCCACGTGTCTGTCTTGCGCAGATATTCAAAACAACAACCTGCATCTTGTGTCATCTTCCATACCAAAGCATGCAGGTTGTCAAACCGGAAATGCATCCAACTGCTGCACAGTAGGAAACATTTCCATTCACAGAGAACCCTTGGCTTACCTTAAAAACATGATTTGAATAAAGATGAAAAGCTAAAAACAGTCAGCAAAAATCAATCTTTTCCACCAACCACCATCACCTCTTCCAGGTCTTAACACAGATCCACACAGTCACTGACAAACAACTGTGCGCTCTTCATTGGCTACACCAAACACTGAGTGAACTGTAAATCAAAGACACACTACTTACTTTACTGAACGGCTTTCATTTTATCAGAATCAAACAAAAGGTTCAGTGGAATAATAACTACTAATAACAGTACAATATATCCAAGACTATGAGTGAAAGACTATTTTGACATAATAGGCACAGTATGCAACTGCTGGTATAGAGCTCAAAATTAACTTAATAACTAAAAACATAATTCGATGGATATGATTGAATACTTGAAATAAATTAACCAACAATAAATGTTCTAATAAGAACAGCTACCAAGTTCTCCGGAACAGAAATTGACTGTTCTTTTAATGGTATTTAAAGGTTTTGAATTGCAATACTGTATACAAGGAGGAGAACATATCAACTAGGGTATTCCTTCTGCTCTAGAGATAAAGGGGATGGAAAATACTTTAAAAACAATATTTTCCTCTTTGTTTAGTTTGTATCTAAAGAGATCAGGTGTGGAGCTGAAATCGGACTTCATGTGACCCAACATACAACTCGGGTCAATAAAATATCCACAAAAGCATATTTTAGGACTGGACAGTGAATGAATAGGGAGTTGAGGGTGTTTACAAGGCATTTCCTACAATTCAACAAGGGAGCACTGCAGCAGGGGAAACGCATATACCCAAGGAACTGTAAACTCGATAATGCTTGTAGCTTTTGACTTGCCACATTCTGGATGTCGCGCTATTGTTTTTTGTAACCCGACTCCTTACATTTGGCCATCTCAGTGCACTCAACTGCTGTCATGGGACGTAATTGTAGTTTCCATGAATAAAGTGATGTGCCGATCAATGGTTAGATACAAAGCCTCGCACAAAACACTGGCACAGTTGAAAGAGAAAGTACTGCCTCGGGCTTCCCAAAGCACACAATTTTTTATTTTTTTTGGCTTCTATGCCATTGAAAGTGACAAAACCCTAGAAATACCTTCTAAATTACTTTAGATTGTAGGAATGCTGGTACCTTTTCTAATGTGACTCAAGTGCATGTCATTGTTCCATGGTCATGTCCTCGAAATACATTCCTTTAGCTTCTGGAAGGTATGGAATGCTAACCCACCCCATTTTCACAATTTCCCATTAACTAATGAAACAAGGTAAACAGAGGGTCAGAAAGGCTGATGTGTCATTAGTTTATGCCAGAGATGCTGAAGTCTGTTGCAGTGGCAACCAAGAAAGCACACGTCTAGCTTCACAATCAAATGTCGCAATGGCTTGGGGGCACTGTACTCTTGAAAAATCATTTCCATAAGGGTGGGGCTGTTTGGCAGACTATCTGTGCTGCTTAAAGCCAATTTATTGAGAACCACAAAGAAGACTTACATCAGTGGACTTTCCTACGATTCCCCCCCCCTGCATACAGTGAGGGAAAAAAGTATTTGATCCCCTGCTGATTTTGTACGTTTGCCCACTGACAAAGAAATGATCAGTCTATAATTTTAATGGTAGGTGTATTTTAACAGTGAGAGACAGAATAACAACAAAAAAAATCCAGAAAAACATATTTCAAAAAAGTTATAAATTGATTTGCATGTTAATGAGGGAAATAAGTATTTGACCCCTTCGACTTAGTACTTGGTGGCAAAACCCTTGTTGGCAATCACAGAGGTCAGACATTTCTTGTAGTTGGCCACCAGGTTTGCACACATCTCTGGAGGGATTTTGTCCCACTCCTCTTTGCAGATCCTCTCCAAGTCATTAGGGTTTCAAGGCTGACGTTTGGCAACTCCAACCTTCAGCTCCCTCCACAGATTTTCTATGGGATTATGGTCTGGAGACTGGCTAGGCCACTCCAGGACCTTAATGTGCTTCTTCTTGAGCCACTGCTTTGTTGCCTTGGCTGTGTGTTTTGGGTCATTGTCATGCTGGAATACCCATCCACGACCCATTTTCAATGCCCTGGCTGAGGGAAGGAGGTTCTCACCCAAGATTTGACGGTACATGGCCCTGTCCATCATCCCTTTGATGCGGTGCAGTTGTCCTGTCCCCAGCAGAAAAACACCCCCAAAGCATAATGTTTCCACCTCCATGTTTGACGGTGGGGATGTTGTTCTTGGGGTCATTCCTCCTCCTCCAAACACGATGAGGTGAGTTGATGCCAAAGAGCTCGATTTTGGTCTCATCTGACCACAACACTTTCACCCAGTTCTCCTCCGAATCATTCAGATGTTCATTGGTAAACTTCAGACGGGCCTGTACATGTGCTTTCTTGAGCAGGGGGACCTTGCGGGCGCTGCAGGATTTCAGTCCTTCACAGCATAGTGTGTTACCAATTGTTTTCTTGGTGACTATGGTCCCAGCTGCCTTGAGATCATTAACAAGATCCTCCCGTGTAGTTCTGGGCTGATTCCTCACCGTTCTCATGATCATTGAAACTCCACAAGGTGAGATCTTGCATGGAGCCCCAGACCGAGGGAGACTGACAGTTATTTTGCATTTCTTCCATTTGCGAATAATCGCACCAACTGTTGTCACCTTCTCACCAAGCTGTTTGGCGATGGTCTTGTAGCCCATTCCAGCCTTGAGTAGGTCTACAATCTTGTCCCTGACATCCTTGGACAGCTCTTTGGTCTTGGCCATGGTGGAGAGTTTGGAATCTGACTAATTGATTGCTTCTGTGGACAGGTGTCTTTTATACAGGTAACGAGCTGAGATTAGGAGGAATCCCTTTAAGAGAGTGCTCCTAATCTCAGCTCGTTACCTGTATAAAAGACACCTGGGAGCCTGAAATCTTGCTGATTGATAGGGGATCAAATACTATTTTCCCTCACTGTACATCAGCAAGTTGTCATCTCAAACATCAACGGCCAAGAGTATGGAGGCAGGTCAGACCGCGCTCAATGCTGAACAACGTTATCTAATGCATGCGTGTATGGTATACCTCAAGTGTGTATTATACTTAGGGCATTTCAACTTAGTTTTGCAATTATTAAAAGATTCCCTTGTCTAAAAAAGTACTCCCTCATTTTAAGATATTGCTGTAACACGGGTCAAACGTCTTAATTTTCCATTTCTAGACCAATTCTTTTGTTGTGGACTCTCGTGTGGCCATTTTTGCAGGGCAGTAATCAGATAACACAGCACAGGGAAATATATAAAGAATGAAGGTGTGGTAGGAAAAAAATAAAAGTCACCTGGCTCATTAGGACAGGTTGTACGATGATCAGGTGAGGCACACCAAGGACAAAAGCTGGGCCTGGCAAAGGATGGGTAGGGTGGTAGCAGATATCCAGTCACCCATGACTGGATCACCTAGTCATTCATAGTTTGTTGGTCCTGACATCACAAGGTGTTCCCTCCAAAGCCCTGCCTCTCTCTCGCTCTTCTCCCAGTTTCAGGGATGCATGGGCTGACCAGGCACTGACAGACAAGCTGGTTTTAACCCTTCGACAGCTCCATTTAAAATGCAACGCAAGCAGCAGATTAATGAATGAGATCCGCATCAGTCCTCCCTACAACTCTATACAGCTGCTGTTGCGCTCTGGACTATACAATGTGAAAAGAAGCAGATGGCGGTTTCAGATGATGCGTGCATCCGCTTTCACCTCATCCATGTTAGTGTAAAGGTCACTGCTGCACGCCAAGTTGATTGATTATTGGCAGTTTCAAAATGGGACGCGATGAAAACAAATAATAAAAGAAGAATGGAACAGATCCACACTTAAAAAGATTCAAATAAACTTGAACAAGAAAAGACCCAGCCACCCTCTTAATCTGGCACAGCTGTACTATTGCGGTTTGCAAACCCCAGAAGCTCTCAGACATTATAAAGCAGTGGATGTTTCAGGTGTAAGGTTACAAACAGGGTACTTGCGTCTCGTACTGTAGTATAGGTTTGGTTTGAAAAACTGCCAGCTGAAACCCATTCAGTTTCTGTGATCCAGGAAATGTCAGCCCTCCACACTAGTTTCTGTTCAAGGGTGAGATCAGGTATCCACATGGAATGGAAAGTTGTAGGAGTGGCACTCTCTTAGGAGGATCAGAGAGTATTTAAGTGTGATTTACTGTAGCAGGGGAACGGACCGATTATTCCACTCAATTGATACATGATGAAATACAGAAACGCCAAGCCTGCTTCTTGAATAAGGCCACCCCCCTATTGCCAGGTATGATTCACACAAAAAATGATGCTGCCGATTCTTAAAAATAAGTATACACTACACACGAATGCAGTATTCCCCAAAGTGGAAATAAATTGTGATAATTAGTCATTTCTCTAAATAAAGTTAGTCACTTTTAATTACAGCTACACAGACAGAGGAGAGAAACTATGCATCAACAGCTGCTGCTACATTTAATTATAATGAGGATTTTAGTTTGGAGCATATGTGTACAGTGCATGTACTTTCCAGATGCACACATTCACAACAATAAGCAACAATTATGCCTGCGAACATAACTGATCAACCAGTGAAAACATGGAGACAGACGGCAGACTGTGTTGGCAAAAAACTGGCCCAAAGATGCCAGGTTTGTGGGGAATAGAGTCATCACAATGTTCAGAGCAAGTTAATCCCCGACACCACTTGAAAACAGTGGATTCTGAATGATCCCTGTCTTACTGTATGCTGTAATGCAAAGGCTCTGTGAAGCCATAATTAAAGGTAAATTGTAAGCATAAAACATCTTGTAAATGCATCTATGAAGCCAAACTGTGATGCTCTGATCACAATTAGCACATTCTAGATTATTTTCTCTGGTTACATTTTTCTTTTATTGTTTTTTTGTCTTTATTTTTAGGTTTTTATATAATGGTTTCAAAGATGGACAAGATTTCAGCCTACTTGAGTGACTTGCAAAAACAAGTAAAGCAGAATGATCCAAAGATAAGCAGATCCGTTTTCACACTGCCTACCAAATTGGTTTGACATGAAGCTCTGTACACCAGATATCTGCAAGTGTTTTCAGTTAGTTAATATTTTTTTCTCCATCCATTTCCTGCCTCTGTTAGACCACAAATGGACTACTGCTTGTGACACCTAAACAATTGAAATCCCTTATATAGGCTTTGTTAAATTCCACTCCTGCAATTAACCATTTTTTTCTTTAACATGCATGAAATCTAAAGGCATCATGCACAGAGGAATGACACCCATGTCAAAATGTATAAATTACAAGTGCTTCCACAGTGGCTACAGCTTTAGAGGCCCTTATGTTTATTAGCACTGTAAGCTGTCATTGACAGCACAGCGATAAGTGAAGCAGTCACCCTTTTGGACAATGTGTCTATAATGCAGCGCAGTTTGCATACAACTGAAAGTGAGCCAGCAAGACTGCAATTCCGAAATACCTCGGAAGTGAAGAATCTGATCTGGTTCCTAGGCATGACACAAACCCAGGACTCCATCACACACCCATTGCTGCTCTCCCACTGCCGAATTGGCCTGCTCAGCTGGAACAATATCATGCAACTTGTGCTTCATCACAACAACGTCCCTGCAGCTGCCTTTGTTCCAGGCCAACAAGATACATGTCTGTGCTGTACATACCTTACATCCTGCTTTTCACTCGTCTGCAGTCCCTTTGGATTGTGATGATCAATATCCAAAACACAGGATTGTTTTTTCACTAAATACCAAGACGATGCACCAATCTCATAGAAAAGAAGTGAAATCGATTATAAAGGCAGCCACACGGCATGTGGGGAGTCAAGAAAACTGTCCAATATAGTAGAAAGGCACAGCTGAGTTTACCTTGGGAAGGAAAGGCTTCTTTAGCAATAGGCAGTGGAAGAGGGGATGCTGGGAGTTTGTGCTACCTCAGCACAGAGGCCGAGGAGCTCTGCAGCAGAGCTGGCGTCAGCTCGGGATCACATTACCCCTCTGTACCGACTTCTCCATCAGACTGCTGCCTGGACAAGACACAGCATCCATCGCTTTTTGCACTATTAACCCTTTCCTTGCCTGCAAGCCCTAAGAGATTCTCATCTAAGCAGCAGGGAGCAGTGTGTCACAATAGTTGATCCAGTAATTTTAGATAAGAAAATAATGTTTTTCTGGTCTTCGTGCAATTTTGCTAGTGCTATTATTTAATCCTAGGTCACAGTTTCCTGTAATGAAAGTTTACCGACATATCATGGAAGGAGAACTGCACAGTATAGTGAAGAACAATTGCATGCATGCATATTTAAAGTATGGTAGGAGCCGTGACAAATCAAATCATGGAAGCTCCTGAGAATGCAAGGTTAGGCATAAATAGTGTAACCATTTGGAAACATGGTACACTGCACTATGATAACCTTCACAGTGATAAACGTTCTTAAATCAGATCCTTATTTAACTTGTAGACTAGTCCAACTAATCAGCTTCTGGAGAACTTGCGGCTGATTAACAGGAACCTTGGCGAGGAAACTAATGAGCTTCACATGCTACCCATTTTACAGATCTTATTCTAGTTTGCTTTATTTTGTTACCATAAAAATAGTTTGACACTACAAAACAATAGCTGGATAGAACTATAACAAGTCAGAAGTCTATTTTTCTCAAAAGCAATCAGATGGTGTAAGTGGTACCCTGATTCCAGGTTATGTTAGAAAATAAACACCACTGACAATGGAAGAGGAGATCACTCTGGGACAGGAGGAGCACTATACAAGGGGAGGTACAGATCAAGCCCGTTTGAACTCCAGTAGCCTAGGGCTGCAGGGGATGTCTGTTTTTTGTACCACACAAGCTCTCAGCCATGTAACTGATCTATAAGGAGTGCAAGAGATATACAATCCAAATGTGCTATTATTTGTAGGGGCCAGATTACACTTTAATGGGCAGGTTTCTTGAATAATCAAAGTGTAATTGTGTCTGATGCCAGATTGAATGCATGTTTTATTTTATTTTTTAAGATTTGAATGGGGGTGAAATAACTGCTGGTAATTTTGCTAGTTCAGTCTTGCATAGGAGGCCTCGGTCTGAGTGGTTAAAGACTTAATCAAAATCTGAGCTCACCCCAAACCTCAGCTCACACCACCCCTAGCTTAATTTGGCACAATCCTCACTTTGCCAGGTCTTGCACAACCAACATTTTTATGAAAATTAGAATTGTCCAATTAAATCACAACTTGTTCCCAAGAGCCTTTGAGAACTAAACCGAACACAGCCCTTAAGCACTGGAGATTTGGCGTCATGGTACAAAAGGCCAATATTTGGGGGGGGTTTTGTAAATTCCCCTTAGTTATAGACCCATTTCTCTTTTGTTAACCAACTGCACATTTTAAAGTGTGTTGAACGTTGAGGTACATTAAAAAAATATATATACCTCAATTGATCACTTAAGCTTTGTATGTCTGTTTAAAGTACATTCGATTTCACAACCCTTTTTTGCCCTGCAGAATTTTATTCAAAAGCAATGCAGTCAATGAAACCACATTCTGGGGAAATAAAATACAAAAATTAAGCAGTGCATGGTCTCTATCCCTGCTCCTGGAAAGCTTCAATCAGGTCACCCTAAACAGCAATTTCTAAAGTTAAGAACCTAGTAGTCATTGGCCAATAAAGCATCTCACATGTTCGATTAAGGGGGCAGTTTTTTTAGGAGGCTGATGGGAATTCAGGTGTTTGTTCCACTTGATCTCTAAACAACTGGATTTACTGATAGAAAAATACTTAATTGGTCAGATTATCCAAATGTTGATGATAGGAGTAGCCTATGATAGCTGCTGTTTAGGGGACTCTCCAGGACCAGGGCATGGGAAACAGCTCAGGACCATGGAAAACTCATCTACTTTATAGTAATTGTTTATTTTTTAAATGGCATGAAGAAGTAATAAGTCATTCTATAATTACCAAGTATTAACAGTAATTCTATAATTAGGCTACTAAAGATAAGGAACAATGCAAAGCAGGATGACTATTCACTAAACATTGTTAGCCATGTAACTTTTTAGACGTACAAACCAAAGGTGGGACTGGGTATGAAGAGCACATTCCCTGAATTCTCCAGGCCCATATTTCAGATTTCAAAGAGAAGTCTGCGGTAGGTGTGACAAGAGTGGAATCAAGGCCTGGGTGCAGACACACACTTCAAACACAAGCACTTGCTCCATCGCTGCTTTTCAATCAGTGCCCAAGTGGACACCTCCACAAACATGTCAGAAGGAGAAGTCGTGAAGCGTACCATGCCCTCCAGATCATATTTGAATAAAATACTAATATTAAGACAGTCGATTTGTGATCTCTATACCTCAGTTCCAACTGGTGTTCTGCATGGTGTCCATAAAGCAGAAAAACAACCAAATCAGGGTACAGCCGAGTTGAAAACAGCTGCTGTGAGGGATGTCAACCTTCCATGCCTTTCAGTCATGGGTTATAGTTGTATGAGGATTGAAACAGACTAGTGAAATTCAAATGGTTTCATAACCACAAGCTGACAATTATCAGCGGGTTTCTGAGCATAACCAGAATAGTTCTAAAGGTTGCACTTTTTAATCAGTAATATCTGTCGCAACAGAAGAAAACGTTCAGAGTCCACAGGCCTGTATTTAAGAGTCTAAGTTAGCCTGGGTAGTAATCTGGAGCAATTGCACAGAAACGCTGCATTAAAATATGGCATAACAAACCGTGACACATCTAAATCCAACCCACTGTCTCTCTTCGACTCCCCCAGCAATTTTTACACACAATATTATTCTCTGGAAATAGCTTTGGAGACAGTTGAGTTGGTTACAATACAAATGTCAATTAAATCAATAAGATAACGAAAGGGGCCTTGAAAGCATGTGTATGATAAGGAGATGCAGGTATTTCTTTCGAGTCGACATTCGAGATTGAGTGGAATGCACGGCGAGTTCTGAATCGCACGTCACATTCTACTACGGCCGCGCTGGTGAAGCGCAACTTTCCGCAATGCTGCGCAGATGTGCACAATCCCTCCGATGCCATTGGTGGAGCCGCGCAGAACTGCGGAAATCTGCGCGGTGGACGAATCTGTGCAGCGGGCGGCAGTGAGTGTGTGCGCCAGGCGTGCAACAGCGCATTTCAGCCGAGCATCAGTGAGACATCTCCGGAAACTTGCATTCACTGAATAGATGAACCTCACCACTGTCTGACCGCAGCCCGGGAACAGAGACAGCAAGAAGTCTCCCAACACGCACAACAGGATGTTTTTGTGCCAAGATACTGAACATTATATAAAACAACAAACATCAAGTCTGGAGCTTCCCTAGCCTAGCTTTCCAGTACCTGTGCGCACAACTGCATGTTAACGATCCCCGTGAATCCCTGTGCTGGTCGTGTCATGGACAGTCACTGCACAGTGTCTGCGATAGTCCAATAAACAGGGATTGCATGTGCTGCCGGATTTAGAAATACGAACTTCAAGTGAAACAGTCAGCATTGTTGCCATTCAGGCTTTTTAATACCCGCACGTCTGTCGGTACATGCGTCTGTTCTTCGGTTCCCATCACTAACACCAACGTTATTCGTAGCCACGGCAGGTCTTGTACAACCTAGATTGGAAATCAGTCCTGTGGCAAAACTTTTCACTTTTCAAACACAGCAGCAGCAGCAGCAACTGCACGCCGTCTCGACGAAAACCCACCATCACTGACAACTGCGCCGGCGCGGTGTGATCCCTGCGCCGCACCGCACCGCACGCTGGCTAACTCCGCTGAACATGAAGAAAGAAAGAAAGAAAGAAAGAAAGAAGGGCATTCAAACATTACCTGATCACTGTTGTTTTATCTTTCTCTCTGTTTTTCCTTGGACGGGGTTTGTGAAGTTACAGCACCAGAGTCCCGATCGCCCAATACAGAGCCGATAAACCCGCACCTGTAACGCAACTGTACGCAGAGGTGAAGCGAATCCAGGAGTGCAAAAAGCTCGGTCTTCTGGCGGCGTAGATCCCGAGCCGCACCGAGCAACTGAAGCAACGACACAAAGTAGAAAAGTTGAGGGTTTTTTTATTTTTCACTTTTCTTGTTGATTTCGTCCTTCCTTCTGAGCTGTCAAGGGCGAGTGCAGTCTGTGAGTGACTGGCGCTGTTTAGTTATATATAGTCCATGTGACCCAGCCCCAGTTAGCCACCCAGTTCGGGCTCTGTGAAAGGACTGATTCAGAAACGCTCAAAAACCTCTTGTTTCCTGTAGCTGCTTTGCACAGGGTGTAGATGTGTGTGTGTTCAATCTGCAAACCTGTTCATTACATGCCACGTGTTAATGAAAATCTGAAACTGGACGTGTAACGCGGGGCGCAGTGGGTGTGTCTGAGGAAGAGGAGGGTTAATTGGGAAATGAAGCCAAGTTTAATTAGACAGATAGGAAAGAGCTGTGCAGAGCTGGATGCAATGCGCCATCTAGAGGCATACACGAGTATTGCTCTATTTGCTTGCTTTGCACTGACGTTTGAAGCTTTGCATTCGTGTATGCCTTTCTTTCTTTCTTTCTTTCTTTCTTTCTTTCTTCTAAATGGCATATACCAGACAATCACCAGACTCCTATACCTCTAATCTCTGTATAAATGACATCCCGTGCAGACCATAATCAGTATTCATTTTATTATCGGTTACCAACGCCGTTTCAGGACACTTCAATGCCAGTGGTGCCAGTTTCACAGGATGTCCATTTGTTTTTAACAGTTTTTAACTAGCATGAAAACACAACACAGATTGGCTACTGTAGGTCAGTTATAGTGGATCCTGAACCGACTCATTTTTAGAAGGAGAGGGAATGACCTGTGTGGTGGTTTATAATAAGTGAATAGGTATGATATTTCAAGCAGTCTGTGCAGCCAGATGCTCAGCTTCTCTTATACAATAAGAAAAAAAAGGTGAAAAGACACCTTTCACACGCACTTATAATGTATGATAACAGGTGTGAGGGTTACTGGGTGATTTCTTATACTCCTGTTATTGTCTCAGTACTAAAACCTATGATAGATGTATAACCTACTTTAATAGCCCCTCTGGGAGTCAGTTTGAGGTATTTTGACTCTTTCTATTTTTATTCTGACATGAATGTGAACCCAGGACACAATCAAAAGATATTTCCATTGTGAGCTGTAGACGCACTCATCTTTTCAGCCAAAAACTGGGTGATAATTCACAACAATGAAAAGTCTCAAACTACACCATTCATCAGATTATACTGAATTCCTCTTATTGAGTGTGACATTAATGGATCAGCAGATACTGTCTATTATTGCTAACATAATAGGGGGAAAAAAAAATGCATAAACGTCTCTTTTCAGACTGTGTGGTGTTATCATTTTGAAGTATGCCATTTTAAATGTAAACCTTATACACAGTATATATGATCAGCCTATGTCGATCAATTGGGTTGTCCATGTCATGCCTGCAGAGTTTATTTAATCTGACCATCTTTTATGTGATACTCTTTTTTCATCTTTTGGGATATATACAGTACTGTGCAAAAGTGTTAGACAGGTGTGAACTAAGAATACTTTCAAAAATATATTATATATTATATAATATATTATATTTATCAATTAACTAAATGCAAAGTGAGTGAACAGAAGAAAAATCTACAACAAATCCATATTTGGTGTGACCACCCTTTGCCTTCAAAACAGCATCAATTCTTCTAGGTACACTTGCACAAAGTCAGGGATTTTGTAGGCATATAGTCTGGTGTATGATTGAACAATTATACCAAACAGGTGCTAATGATCATCAATTCAATATGTAGGTTGAAATACAATCATTAACTGACACAGAAACAGCTGTGTAGGAGGAATAAAACTAGGTGAGGAACAGCCAAACTCAGCTAACAAGGTTTACTGTCAAAAGTCATACACCATGGCAAGACTGAGCACAGCAACAAGACACAGGGTAGTTATACTGCATCAGCAAGGTCTCTGCCAGGCATAAATTTCAAGGCAGAAAGGGGTTTCCACATGTGCTGTCCAAGCTCTTTTGAAGAAGCACAAAGAAACGGGTAACATTGAGGACCATAGGTACAGTGGTCGGCCAAGGAAACTTGATGAAAGACACATCCTGCTTACTGCCCTCCGCAATTGGAAGATGTCCAGCAGTGTCATCAGTTCAGAATTGGCAGAAAACAGTGGGACCCTGGTACACCCATCTACTGTCCGGAGAAGTCTGGTCAGAAGTGACCATCATGGAAGACTTGTGGCCAAAAAGCCATACCTCCGACGTGGCAACAAGGCCAAGAGATGCAACTATGCATGAAAACGCAGGAACTGGGGTGTAGCAAAATGGCAGCAGGTGCTCTGGACTGATGAGTCAAAATCTGAAATACCTGGCTGTAGCAGAAGGCAGTTTGTTCGTCGGAGGGCTGGAGAGCGGTATACAAATGAGTGTCTGCAGGCAACAGTGAAGCATGGTGGAGGTTCCTTGCAAGTTTGGGGCTGCATTTCTGCAAATGGAGTTGGGGATTTGGTCAGAATTAATGGTCTCCTCAATACTGAGAAGTACAGGCAGATACTTATCCATCATGCAATATCATCAGGGAGGCATCTGATTGGCCCCAAATTTATTCTGCAACATGACAACGACCCCAAACATACAGCGACAGTCATTAAGAACTATCTTCAGCATAAAGAACAAGGAGTCCTGGAAGTATTGGTATGGCCCCCACAGAGCCCTGATCTCAACATCGAGTCTGTCTGGGATTACATGAAGAGAGAGAAGCAACTGAGGCTGCCTAAATCCACAGAAGAACTGCGGTTAGTTCTCCAAGATGTTTGGGCCAACCTACCTGCTGAGTTCCTTCAAAAACTGTGTGCTAGTGTACCTAGAAGAATTGATGCTGTTTTGAAGGCAAAGGGTGGTCACACCAAATATGGATTTAATTTAGATTTTTCTTCTGTTCACTCACTTTGCATTTAGTTAAATGATAATCTATTAACATGTCTATTTTTGAAAGCATTCTTACTTTGCAGCATTTTTTCACACCTGCCTAAAACTTTTGCACAGTACTGTATATATGTATAATTATAGTAGATACTAATTCTTACTGATATGTCAGCTTCTGTCCATCTCCTCAGGTTGCAGAATTGGCCCTTCAGTGGCTCTGTGATTCATGTGTAGCTTTTTTTTTTTTCCAAAATTATTTCACATTTGTCTCCTGTTTAAGGCTTTAACATTTTTAGTTTAGGTTTGTAGCACTGACAGTTGTATATCGTGATTGTTGATAACACCAGAAATGATCTATGCCATATTGGCGCTGGATGTTTCAATATCAACAATAAATGAACAAGGATAACGTAAATTGAATTCAGTGGGTGACGAATGTGCTCCTACACAGTGTGTGGTCTGGAGATTAATTAAGTTTATTACACTTCCCTTTTAATCACTTTGTAAAGTTTATTTCTATATTTTCCTACATGTTGTATGTATCTGAGTTACAGAGATGTAAATAAGGATGCCATAGGCCTACATTATTTATATTGTTATTGCACATTATATTTTTCTAGAGTTTGGTTTAATAAGATTTCCATATCCCTTATTTTCACCCTCACCATTCAGGTCCATTGTATAGGTTTTGTTTTGTGCATTTCAACCATACTAGTGTCTGGACAATCTGGGACCACAACTACGAGCGTCTGCAACAGTACCAGGAGAAATCCGCTTTCCCAATCTCGGTCTATATGACATGATTCTTGAAACAGATTCGAGTGGAATTTCAAGTGAATTTCAAACCCTACTAGATCTCTATTAGAATCAGAAGGCAAATTCTGCTTTTTGTACAGTAGATGGCGATAAACCATGATTGTATGGAAAACCCAAACCAATACCCCAATATGGACCACTACCCTGCAGTTGTAACTACAGTCATTAAATCAATGTGAAAATGATATGAATACATGAAAACATGTTGATGCAGATGACTTGAGTTGCCTCCAACAAAAAAATCCACATGGGAACCTTTAGGAAGAAGAGCACTACATAAACTAAATTTATACAGTAATAATTGCAAAACTGCATGCATCTAACTGGGATCTCCATTTAGGATGAATACTGTACATCACAAACTGTTGCGAAGTTATGCACAGTGCAGTGTAACACTGAATGTGTCTATCTAAATATAAACTGCATATTCATGCACATGTGTATGATCTTACTTTTGTTCAGCAGGCACAAGAGAAGAATGTATAGATACCACAGATGAAAAGACACACTTTGTTCCCCCCTCATTGAATACTTTTATTCATCATTCATCAAAATAAGCGAGTACCTTAGATGACAATGAAATACATTCTGAAATATATTATTTGTTTCTGTAATTTATGAACTGAACTAACAATGCAGTGTCTGTGCTACAGCATATCTTGTACAGGAGTGGAAGTAGTAGGCTTGCATTTGTCTTTAGTTGTGCTTGTTTTATGTGCACTTTATTCAGACAGGACTTTGAAAATGCAGTGTGTCCTGTGCTTACACTATTGGCAATGTCTAATTACAAGTTCATGGCTTAAAGCAGCATAAAGCTCCGTTGATTACTCCAAATACTGTACCCGAAAAACATTTTGGAGTCTGGAGAGAAGTATTCAGTTCCTCCAGTTAATCATTAAAATAGGCCAGCTTACTAAGGTGCTAAGAGCTGATCTGAAATGAAAATTGGAAGATGCCACAGCCCTGCATGACTGGAGTTTGACAGCCCTGCTATCTCCTGTTTGAATTAAATGCCTTATATTTACAAGCAAATTTAGTGCAAATTAAAGCAATACACTAGTCAATATATAATACGCAAACTAGTCCTGAAATAATATCCCCATCTGTGGAGTTTGGGGGATTATGGAGCCGTTTGGTAGATGTGTGAATGTAATACTGCAACCTCAGTAAGCACAATAATTGCTAGAATTAAAAGAATCGCTAGTACAAAGAATCATTTGACCAAATTCAGACATGTGCTCCGGAACACAAGTGACTTTTAATAATGACACGTTTGAGCAAGCCCCCCCAAATTTCTAGGCTTTATATGTGTGAGTAACACTGTATGATGCTCTGTTCCCCAGTCAGCAGAATTGACTACACCCATCAGAATGTCTTTGTGAGCCTCTAAAAAGTTTAGCAAGTTCAGCAAATCACGGCAGAATGGGGGGAAAAAAACATGTTCCACTCAGGACTGGACACAGCAAAGAAACCGCTGCCGTAAGCAAATGCAAAATCGGACTACGTGGAAAAACGAGACAAAATTAAAGCAAAATGTAACTTGCTGACACATTTTCTGGTCCCTCTGAAGGGTTGCATTTGCTGAAATCAATCTTCTGATATCATTTTAACAGTTCAATAGCATATCGTAAAAAAAGAAAGGCACCCAATAAGATTTGCATAGTGCTGTATATTTTAAATCTTTTTTCATACGAATGTAAAGATGTCGTTTTCTTGTATAGTTGTTTTATCAGTTTTCTATTTCACTTTTGTCTGTTTCTTGTGCCATTTCTAACTTGGTGACTTAATGCTTAAAGCAGTCTCCTTCAAATCCACTCCTCAAAGGCCACAGGCTACACTCCAGCAGGCTTTTGAAAGGATAGCACTCAGGTGGAATGTAAACCAGAGAGACACCATTGTGGGTCTTGACAATCAGACCTTGTAGAACACTTGGTTAGATCTTCTTCTCCATATTTGTATCCGGCCTGAGGCAGACCCATGGCTTCTAAAACAGGGGCCAGTGGAGATATGATCAATTTCCTCAGATCATTGAACCCATTAATGAGCAGTTTCAGTCTTCGTAAAGTCCTCAGAGATTCTTGCAGACAGTGTATGGTCCAGGCCTAGGTGGAGCAGGTTTGGCCTTCTGTTCATATCAGTAGTTTCACTGTATTTTAGGGATGTTGCCATTGGGGCTCCCAGCTGTAAGCTCTATTCCTTAATGTTCAGCTTTTCCTGCATTTTATTTTTGCATGGATGTTTGTATATTTAACATACACACATATATGCATACCATGCATTCTGAAACTACATTCAAAGGGTTCAAATCATCACAAATGCATTATTATTATCCAATAGTGGCTCGATCACAAATCCTTCTTACTGCATATTAGCCCATAAAAGCTAAGACTCTCTATGTAACCTCTTTAAAGCATGAAGGTATAAACAGCAATAGTTGAAAGGAGTCAAAAGTAATAAGGTTTCAATTATTGGTAGACTGGTGTGTGTCCAATTTTCCCTTTTTGAAGACATTTATTGTGGAATGACCCTTTCTTGTGCAATACTGGAGCTGCTCTTATTGTGCAAGAGTTTGCTAGGAAACAGTCACAAGGGCGGCTTTCTGTTATCTTTACAGCAAGGTCTATTTAAAGGTAAAGATGCTTAAAGGCTGGTCTGAGATTCTCGGCTGTATTTATACCATTGTCTGACCCAGTCATTCTGGAAGGGTGAATTATAAAGCTCAAAAGGGGATGTGGAATGTGAGTAATTACTTTTGTCGTGTATTTTTAAAAACCTGTCACCTGTCATACCCTGCATCTATACAATCATGAAACCTCATTCGCTCCTTTGCAGTTCTCTGTCTGCTTCAGTACAAAAGGCAAAGATATCCAATCACATAACACAAAGGAAGTGTACAATGAAGATCAAAGGCACTTTTTTTTTCCCAACCCTTTTACTGGGAAAAGGAGCCGAGGTGTAGACCAAGACAGGGTAGAAGCCTAGGCAGCAGTGTGTGCTTAATCAACATCTTTTAAAAGTTTAATCCACACAAAACGTCCATCAGTCCGAACATCTGAGGATTCAACGGCTAGGCTTGGCTGGTAAAATGCTCTTGTGGCTTTAAATCTTGGTTCTTGGAGCTGTACAAAAAGCAAGGTCCCCAAAAAGCACAAGCGATGATTTCCGAGATGACCTATCCCTAGACTTCCCCTTTGGAAATCCCACACTTGTACCAGTGGTCAAGACATTGAGATTGAAGCAAGGCTGATTCTGCATCGGAAGAATCGGAAGAAAGATTTTTGCCAAGACAAGTGTTAAGATTTTCACATGGGCGGCAAATGTTTAACTGAGGGGAAAAAAGGCAAACCGTAATGTTTCTTCTTCTGGTTCTGCAGGAATCCAATGCATGCTTTGTGGTCCCTGGTGAACCTCTGTATTCCAGGTTGGTTTATCAAAGTTGAGGAAGAATCTGAATGTCCAGTAAGGCTACACCACAAGATTTTGTATGATCCAAGTACAAAGTACTCAGTTGATGTAAACTCCATCTTCTTCACGCCCATGATTGTCAATGAGACAAACTCAGTCTCGAGCAGTGCCGATACACAATAATGGTCTGCTGCGATTCATTCAGTAGAAGCAAGGCATTCAATTACCCAAAGCAAAGCTGGAACTCTAATAGGCACAACTGAGTGACGGCTCTGTGAATGGAGGCTGGGGGAGTGACTGGTGTTCATTAGTGGTTATCTGACTGTAGCAAGCTGCAGGAAGTGTGCCCTGTGGTATTAAACTTCAGTCCAGCCTGGGATTACAGCTAATTGGCAGAAAATGCCAGTCCTATTCCACTTGTGCCCCTAGACTAGTGTCACATAGTTGCCTGGAAAAGTCCCAAATGCTCGAGTCCTTTGTGATGTACCTATGGGGAAGAAGAAGGGGGAAGAAAAGAGTTTGATTCAAGGGGCAGGTACGGAGAATGCAGTTTAAATTCCTGCAGCCTGCAAAACACATATATACTGTATATCTGAAGCTGAATTGTACAAAACAGATACATTTGGGATTATATTCGATCTCAGGAGATTGATGCCATGTTCGTGGGTAGATTTTTTTATTTCACAGCTCAGTTTTGCTTGTGTATAGATGGGCAATGGTCATGCATGTCAATAATTTCAATCCCATTTATAAACATGCTTAATAACCAGACCTAATGTAGTGTAGTTGTGTAGGTGAACCAGTAGGTGGTAGTCTTTCCCTACTCTAGTCCATAAAATCAATTCAAAATTTAATTCCATCTCGATTAGGAGTGAGAGGAGAGTTTGTGTTACACGAGACTGTGGTCCTGTTCCATAGGAATATTATATATATATACACACACACTTTTTTTTTTTTTTTTTACATAGGGCCTCCACATAAGCAAATTAAATGCATATAAATTGTGGACTTACCTACATACCAGCCATCATCACACTTCTCCATCACTTGCACAATGTCTCCTTCTAGCAGCTCCAGTTCATCGTTGTTCTGGGGCATGTAGTTGTAAATGGCTTTATACCTGAGAGCAGAGACAGAGTTAAAGCAGGGGTCTCCAGGCTTGGTCTTTAGGTGTTTGTTCTCCATGAGCACTCAATTACCTTATTCAACTCACAGTTTTCATAAAAGGACACATTTAAGAACTTCTCTCTTCTTAGAGTGTAAATGATAAAACACTTTTTAATTTTACTTGGTTGTTATTCTTTTTTTATTGGTGAATAGTTTTTTCCCTTGAATGTAGTCGAAAAATGTGTATTGCCACAGTGTTCAAGGGTGACTTTATTGTAAAATTGCCAGAATATTATTTGGTTACCTAGGCAGTGTGTTCATATACTTCAATATTCACACATTTGACTCGACCGACAGTATAGACAAATTATAAACATGAAAACATAAAATACAATTCTGAAGATCTTGCTTCTAGCTTTCTTCTTTTTCAGTTCCTATCAAGTACGATCAGTTTCAATGCTCTAACTCACAAGTGCCGTATGATCTGCGAGGAGCTGTTATTGGGAGACATCTGTGGTGAGGGCAGGGACCTCATGTTATTCTGGGACTGGACAGTGTTGGGTGGGACGGCGTCCTAAATAGGGGACAAAAATGGTTACAGCCTGTTTACTGCATTGCTACCAAAAGAAAGCAAGAATCTCACAGGACCTGATTGTAAAGCCCCATTGAACCTGACATTGTACTGAAATTGTGTGGCTCAAATCAACTTCTGGATGATTACTAACCTCTTTGGGAGTTTGTATTTGGAACCTTTCAATAGTAAATGTATCTTATTCTAATAGGACGTAAATTAAGAATAAAGTGCTTTGGCTTTGTAATTGCTTTTAAATACAAACTTTGTGAGTCAAACTATGTAGATAATCCATAAAAAATGGGAATGCTTACTTGAGAAGAATAAGCAGGCTTGTGGACGGAGTTCACCGTTGTACCTGCCCAGTTGGGAGATGCTGGAGTCTGATTGGACGGTGAAATGGAAGACCCGGCCTGCCTGTTCAAGGGGGTGTGGCTTGGAGGCTTTGGTCCCACCCAGTGATTGAACTGAGCTCCGGTCTGTAGTGGGGAGGAGGCAGGGCTAGGGGCAGAGTTTGCCCAGTGGGTGGAGGCAGGCTTCAAAGGGGCGGGGTGGGCAGGAGACAGGGTGGAGCCAGGCTTGAGTGGCGAGGGGGAGAGTGGTTGTGGAGGCCGGGGCTGGAAGACTGAATTTCCCTGGGGGGTTGTTGGGGAGGAGAAAGGGGACATGGGGAGACGGGCTGGGGATTGGGAATTCTGTAGAGAGGGGGATTGGAGAGGGTCTGTGCTGTGCCAGGGGGGGCCGTGCAGGGCCGGGTTGGGAGGCTGAGGAGAAGGGGATATCTGGGGCTGAGCGGGGCTCAGGGGCTGGGGGTGACTGGGCTGGGTGGCTGGGGGGGAGCCTGGATGGTCATCAGATGAAGACTTGGTGCGTGGCATTTTGATCACCTGCACATAGTTGGCAGGGAAGATGCCACTGCGAGTTGTGCCAGAGATCTTGCCCTCCAGCCAGCTGTCATCCACACGACGTGTCACACAGATATGCTCCCCCTAAGAGAGACAGAGAAAGGGAGTTATTGACAGGGAGATGTTGTTGTGGTTTGTAACAGCCTTCTCTGAATGCATTTTGTTAATTATCAAAACTGTTTCAATGGCGTGATTTCAAAGTAACAGCCCTGGCAAAGTATTTTTTGTCAAACAGTCAGAGGGTGCCCCAACCTTGCGGAAGGAAAGTTCAACTGGCAGGTCAGCTGAGAAGTTGAACTGAGCCACAGCTTCCCCATACTCCAGCACCTGGATGGTGGGTGACTTGATAGGCGTGGGCTTCTCTGTTGCGGGGATTATCTGGAGGGAGGGGGGAGGGGGAGAGAGAGAAAAATAAAATCAGGTTGTTAGATCAAGGGGTTGATTTTCCAAAGTTGGTGAAAGTTTTACTCATGAGTAAGTATTTTAATACATTTTGTAAATGAATATCATTATTTTGTGGAGTTTAAGATGTAAATATGTTACAGTAACAATAATAAACATGCACTTTCCATACTCTAAATCCATTACCATTTTTTGAAAATAAGGCCCTTGGTGAGTAACAGACCTGAGGCCTACAGAATTGCGTGCTCAGATGTGAAGACTCAAACAGCTACTTGGGGAACTCACTCTATAGCAGAAACAGTGTACCTGACTTACAAGCAGGAGAGAATATACAGAGTGTGCATAAGGAAGAAGTAAATACATGTAACGCACATTGGATAAAGTCACTAGTTTAATTATTAAAGTGTGCATGGGCTAAGAGAATGGGGAGATGGCATAAAAGGCTTGATTTAAGACCCACCTCCACATAGCTGGTTGGAAAGATACCCGCTCTCCCATGATGCTCTCCTTCAAACCAGTTGGCGTCCACCTGCCTGTGAATGTAAACCACATCTCCCTTCTGCAGAGTAAGCTCTCTGCAGGGCACAGGACAAAGATCAGATTGAGTTCCCAATCCACTCATAACTTTACTATACTCTTATACGTTTGGAGGAAATGGGTATGCAATGTGAATTTTTGAGAGTTCACAAATTAAATTCCAGGCTGAACATGACAGCTTGGAACCATAGGGTCGAATTTCGCCTTCATCTGTGTTTTTGTTATCTATCTTTAAGCTAGAGAATCACAAGAAACCAATGACAAACCATGATGGGAAAAAAACTGAGCCAAATGTCTCCCTAAATGTGATAGGGCAGTTGTCTGGGCTAAGGGTGTTGTATATTGTGTGATTTTCAATTCCAGGAATATTTATAATACCAAGGCTGTAATTGTTGTCGTTACTCAGTCAGTACGCACAGAGTCTGTTGAACTGGTTGAGGCTGTCTGTGACACTGGTTTCCGTGTGGACAGGGCCACAAGCCTTTGACGTTTTGTTAACTGTTTCACAAATCACAGTCATTTGACCATTACAAAAAAAGCCTCTGGCTGAAGTATTGCTCTAGGTTAGCGTTGTTCTCTACTTTCACAATGGACCTCAGTGCTTTAACCATATTCCCAGTTTTATAAAGAGGGATTTTCAGCCTGGAGATATCTACAGTTAAGGGCTTGTGTTTAAAAGGGATCTAATTTGAACTGCAATATTGTGATATACATCAATGCACCTGTAAGAGCAATAAGTCTGTCAGTCAATATGTTGCTCTCAGAGTGAAAAGATACTAATGTCAATCAACTTGTTTAGGGGGTACAAGACACTTTTAAAGGCAAGGAGGTTTACAAGGAGGAGTACACAGAAAGATGATAATAAATTAGGAAAATGCACACTGCAAAACAAGGATTTGAAGGAAAAGTGTTTTAGCTTGTCATTGATTTCAGTAGAAAAGGGAATTATTTGAGGGGTCAGCCAATATGAAAACCTCACATATCAGCGACAGTTCAATTAGTGTATTTTCTAAACCTCTTGGCTGAAATGATAATAGACAGGATTACATTAAGCAAATTACTCATGTAAAAATGTATTTTCAAGGTAACTGAGAACAGGAAATACACAAATAAACTTTTATGGTGTATAATAAAATTAATCTGAACCATAGGAGAAAATAGCTTGCCAGCAAGAATACTCACTTGGAAGACTGTGCTTGAAAACTGAACTTCGCTCTTGCAGCCTTCATCTACAGAAAAGCAAACAACAAAAGAACATATTAAAGTTTACAAAACGAGAGGAGGCCATTCGACCCATCGTGCTCGTTTGGTGTCCATTAATCAGTTCTGGATGGGAGGAGCAGGTTTACGTAAGCAAAATTTCAAATCCCATCCATACTGCAACCATAACACTATTTATAGTCTGATAACCAGAGTTCTATATGGGTGTTCTTTTTTCTGGCTTCTTTTATTTATTGTAGGATATTTAAGAATCTCCAAATTCAAAAGTTGATTCTTCTCCCACTAGTTGACTTCTGGAGCAAATCTCAAACAAATGCTGTCGGACTGGTGAAGTGACTGGGGTACTGGGCTATTACACTAGAATACAAGAGTCTCCAGTTTAAATTGAATGCCAGTGGCCCACTTCTCCCCAGCTCTCACCTTCTTCTCCTCTCGTTTAGGAGGGAACTCCATGGCTTCAGCCACAGCCACAGGACTGCCTGGAAAGGACAGGAAGTTGACTTTGTTACTGTCTGTGAGTGCAAGCAGTAATCTGTTTAATGTTAAATGCAAAAAAACAACAAAAAACTTTGCATTACACAAATGTCACATCCAGTTTAGGGCCATAGGCAGATCAAGAGAAAAGGTAGAGGAGGTGTGTATAAAAGATGTATTCAACTTACGCCTATCAATTGTGGGGCTGGCTCCGCCCCTGCGGATAGCTGAGTGGTCAAATCCCTTTGTCACTGGCTGCTTTTCTGTTGTCAAAGACCTTCAAAAAGGGAAAGTTGATGTGAAACAAAATAGGCTGAAGTCCTCTGCAGTGTTTTGCTCCCTTTTCTATATCCTGTTCTTGTAACTGTGATTGTTCTGTTATTCTAAGCTGTTGATTCTACGTTCCATGGTAAATTACACCAATAAGAAAGCAGCATGTTAAGGACTTGATACTACCAGGAATCAGCAACAGCTGGAAATTGCTTGTGAAAAAATGACACCGCATTTCCCACCATTCACTTTAATGATAAAGAAGAACCCCAAAGAACAGATACCACATAGGTTTACAACTGACATGATGCGCTTGATGAATACAAGCCATTGTGCACTGAAGCCTGTGCGACACTGATATTCCTCCCCACTTAAAAAACAAACAAACAACCTATTATGTGAGTTGGAGTCGGATGATACAGAGCAATAAACCTGCTGGGGAATGAGCTAGTCAATCAGTCGTTTCAGAATAATGGATTTAAAAGCCAAGCTGTTTTGTTAGGAATGGAAACCACAATTTGGCACTTCCTAGAAATACAGTAACTTGGGGGGGAAAAGAAGAACAAACTAATCTAAACTATAAAAATCAGGAAGTCCAGATGATGATGAGGATATTAAACCCACATCTGAAACATTGGGATTGTATTTTATTATTATTATTACTTTCAGGGTAGATTTTATTGCACAAACGAGTACCTTGAAAAGCAGCCAAATGCAACTGAAAAGAAAGCGCAAGAACGCAAGGGTTTGGCAAGAGTAGACAAAAAAAAAAAAAGCATTCCTTTATTGCACTTTCAACTCTTTGCCTTGGAATTCTGAGAAGAGAAAAGACGCCTGAAGCACTAAATCATAATTAAAAATAAGTATATTCTTCATATTTCTTGTATTTGCAGGTGTGCATCTTTTAATTAGATAGGTATCCAATGAAACCTATGCTGAAAGTGCTTGGCTATTGATTTAGATATAAATCATAGTATGTGTATTAATCAGTCAGTACTGGTGCAGCTTAAATTCAGGTAAGATTGCATTCTATAATGAAAAATAAAGGCACAATACTGTAATGTTGCACGAATTCATGGTTTTCTCTCAAGTCAAAACACCAGCAACTTCACTATAGAGTAAATAATCCAATGAGGTTTAAACTTTTTAAGCATCTTTCTCAAGTAAAGAAAATGCACCACTTTTTTTATTGCTTCAAATGTCTGACTGAAACATATCAATCACCATGCTCTTTCTCACGCCTGTGTTGTGTGCTAGGCGTGCATCTTTCAAGTTATCTGAATACCTCTGTACATTTTCACACTTTCTGAATTTTAAGATTATAAAGCAGTTTCTTGTTGTAAAGAAGTGTGGCACTGGCTGTCCTCCCTAATGAGAATACAAAAACACACTAAAATGTCTCGCCAAAATTTCCTTGGGTTGCCCTATTGCATTTAAACCCATTTTATTCAGTATGAAGGAAATAAGGATATTCTGTCACAGGGTACTCCATAATACTCTGTTTGCATTATTTTTTTCAGCCAATAAATAAGTCCATCTGGCATCTGTGATGTCTTTAATCTCTCCTTTGTTTATCCAGTAAACCCAGTGATTGTTTCAATAACCTGCAGAGCCCATCATAGACATAGCTCATAGTGTGGCACATCTGGTTAAGGCCTCCACCCTGCATGTAGGATCTATCCATCCCATACCCTGGATCCAGCTGCTCTCCTATCCCAGCTGTGCTATTGCTGGCTTTGGCCAGGAGTTCCCAGGGGACAGTTCGCAGTTGGCTGAACAGCACTGTGGGGTTGGGCAGGCAGAGGTCTACTAGGGACTCAGCCCACCAGTAAATCCATGTGGCTGGTTGGGAGCCTGCAGGTTTGGACTCCTCGCAGATCCAGCTGCATCCAATCCCCCAGTTGGTGTAATAACTGGGCTGTGGGTACACTGAGCTTGGAGTGCGGAAAATAGCTGATGGCTTTGAAGCCTGCATATGGGAGGGACACGGAGTCTTCCCTCTTAAAGGAGCTCTTAGCAGCGGCTTTAATAATTGATCTGAAAGTACAAAAGCCTGCTATGATTGGACATGGGGTTTGTCCCATGTTTAACCCTCCAGAAATGCAGCTACCCTTTAGCACAGAATTGTCAGCTGGAGCAAGCGGGGTGTGGTACTTTCCTCAGGGAAAAAAATACAAGTGCTTGGACTAGGGATTTGAACTCCAGAGTCCAGAGCCCTAACCACTGCTCAGATCCCCCCCACTGCCAATCTGAAGGAAGGTCGAAACTGGCCTGTGCTGTCCTAGAGGCCAAGAAGTACTGGGGTTGCTCTGGCAAACATTATCAGACAAGTGTATGAAATTCCCTTGCTTCCCTCCCAGACTGTTTTACTGCTCCGTCCCCGCTGAGAAGGAAAAAAAAAAAAAAAAAGCAAAACGAGAGCAAAAATGTAATCAGCTTAAGGAGTCTGTGAGGAAGGTTAACGGAGGCCAGGTATGTGGGCGTGCAGCCAACCAGTCAGCCATCAACTTCAGCCGAGTCTTAAAGCTGCAGCCTTCCCACAGCTTACACATAGGGGAAAGTAACGAAAAATAAATAAAAAACTACCTGGGTGCCTCTTCATTAAAACAATCCATAAAAGCTGGGCTATCAGGAAAATTATGTACTGGAATGACCTAGGGCTGTTAATGATGTGTCAGACTGTGAGAGGAAGGTGCGATAACCATAAAAAGGCTTATCTAGCTTTATAACAACCTTGTAGGTCCCATCCATTCACTGACTCACCCGTATTATTAAATGTCTCTCACTATATAAAAGGCCCATTCAAATGTAATGCTGTGAGCGAGTGAGAAGCACGATTAATAGTTTAAGCAAAATGGCAATAAAGCCAGAATCCCAGACCGTGCCTATATTAGGAAATGAACCAAGTACGCAGTGAAATGAGAGGGGGGAAATGCTAACGGTATGAACTGTGTCCTGAAGAATGTAAACTCCATCTTGATAGTGGTCTCACAAGCGGAAAAGGAAAATGTTGAGAATGAAAACAGGTAGCCAGGGTTACAGGCTTGTGATATAGGGGATGTCTTGGGTGGATTTGATACCAGGTTAGCTGAATTTTAGTAGTCTGTCTGACAGCAAAGCAGATGGGCAAAACTCAGGTTGCTAAAGAAGCAAAGCCATGAATCTAGGTTTCATCTTCTGCCATTGCTAACATCAATGTTACAGTATTTTTTTTTTACATGACAATACAGTGCATCTGAACTCTGCATGCAGATATGGCCTGAATAATCCAGAATGTCATTAGTTGGCATTCAGAGTAATGTAAGTAGATGGATTATGAACTGGTTGATGTATAGCAGGGGTCCCTAACTGGTCGATCGCGAGCTATCAGTCGATCGCGGGAGCTCTCTGAGGGGCTCGCCAAACAATTTAGAAAATACAAGTACCAGAGATCGCCGGCGGAGATCCTAACACAAAGCAGTTCTCATGATAAAAAATGGGGACCCCTGATCTAGGAAACAGAAGGTATTACATGTAGGTAATAGAAATGTCCACTATAATTACACTATGGGAGGAACAGACCTAGAAGAAGTAACACATGAGAAAGACCTAGGAGTCTATGTGGACTCCTCACTCTCCCCATCCAAACAATGTGGGGAAGCAATAAAAAAGGCAAACCGAATGTTAGGGTATATTGTCAAAAGTGTAGAATTGAGAACAAGGGCAGTAATGTTCAGACTGTACAATGCACTAGTTAGAGCTCATCTGGATACTGTGGACAGTTCTGGGCTCCACACTTCAAGAAAGATAATCGCTGCTCTAGAGGCATTTCAGAGGAGAGCAACCAGACTTATTCCAGGTCTGAAGGGAATGTCCTACTGAGAGACTGAAGGAACTGAACCTTTTCACCCTGGAACAGAGGAGACTACGTGGGGACTTGATCCAAGTCTTCAAAATCATGAAAGGCATCGACCACATCAAACCAGAGGAGCTTTTCCAGATCTGCAGGGACACACGCACCCAGGGACACAATTAGAAATTGGGCTTCGAGGCATTCAAGTTGTCACAATCTGGAACAAACTACCCAGCGATGTGGTTGAAGCGACAGTTTGGGAATATTCAAAAAATAGACTGGATAATATCCTTGGATCATTTAGATACTAATGGACAACGAACGAGCACGATGGGTCGAATGGCCTCCTCTCATTTGTAAACTTTCTTATGTTCTTATGACACTGATTGGCAACTGGGTGGGCTCAAAGGCAGTCGGGGGTTCCTCAGCTTGCTGTGCAACAGTGACCCACTTTGGTTAGTGGGATCGTCTGCTTCCCTCTTAAGCACTAATCAGCCCTGAGTAAGGCTGAACTATTGATATTCACTGCAGAGAATTTGATAATTGAATGACTGCTTTAATAGTAAAATTATTATTCAACTTAAGCAACTAATTGAGGCTTCCCAAAGTTTATGGTTGGGTAGGGTGCAGAGGTTCCAAATGCGAGTGATTTTGCCCCACTGCTAAAGAATTGGGGTAAAAACACCAAAATATTTACAGGCGTCCTGCTTTTGTGTATTTCATTAATTTGTTTTCCATCGTCTGAAAGCTGATATCTTCTCGGTAATGGGTTAAGACTGCAAATTCAATACAGTCAGAAGATGTTAAGGTAGGTCTTACTGCCTCTCGCCTTTTTGCACCAATGAAAGTGGAGAGATGCTTGACCTTTTTAAGATTAATGCTACATACTTTGGAAGATAAAGGGTCATAGATTAAAAGTAATCATATTCAGGAGGTATACTGAGAATGAAATGAACACACATTGAAAAATCAGTGAAGCTTTAAAAGGCTGGCAATGCATTGCACTAACGTTTGCACTTCTGATAAGTAAAAGCCCAATGGGGCAGCTTCTATATTACCCACTATGATATTGTCAATTTTCTACCAACAATAATTGCCACCTAATCAAAACAAATCTTCTAAAAAGGAAGATGCTTCTTTCTGCTGGCTGAGCAGTTCTGAGAAAATAAGGTATACAAGTAAAATGAATGACCAGTCACTCGTCCATGTCTTTCAGTGTCTTTACAATATACCTTTCAGTTTTGTGTAAGGAGATGAATATGATAATCTTTATAAATGTCCACACACCCCTACTGTCAATACACAAGGAGGTTACACTTTTGTTGTGCACAAGCAGGAGGGAATCTCCTTACAGACCATTGAACTTGTCACAAAATGTGTACATTTCTCAGTTCAGTTCAGCAAAGGGAAATGGCTTTAAAGATTGATAGAGAGCCAAAATCCAACTGGTTTTTTCTCCCCCTAAGACCCATACAATAAAATATAAAGCAACACATCAGTATTCCAGCCTGTTCAAATAAAAGTCCTCCTGGACAGTTTTCTAGTTTCATTACACAAATGTTTGTTTTTCCTTCTTGCCATGAATATAGCACATTGTAAAAAACATTCTGGTTAAAGCCCAAAGGTAGGCTGACCTGACAAAACAACTGGTAATCAAATGAATTCCAACAGGGAGAGGATTACAGTCTTCTGTATAGTTAACATGGGAAGGCATGCAAGATGTTGGTAATTTTTACTCAATATGACACACTAGTAGACTCACTTTACAATGCAGGTATTAACACAGAATTGAAGCCAACAACCTCCCCAAAAAATATAAGATACAAAATAATATCGACACCTCAGATACATAAGCAAGTTCATTTTCTACCTGCTGCACCAAATCCTGCTTTGCAGGAGGCTAACAATAGAAAAAGGTAAATTATGTTTCAATGCTGTTTTTCACTTTTATGTCATTTGTAAAAAGATTTGCATTTGCAGAATAGATGCACCTGCCCTTTCTCTTAAAGCATTTATTTAAAGGGTGCAATGAAAGTTAACAACCTTCCCCAAGATAACCAGTCTGACTTGCCATTCACCGCTTTTCTGAGAAGTTTTAAAAGTAGGGGGAAAAATCTCACGTACTGATCAATGCAATTTTTACATACAATTACCCCTTTAAAGAGTTGCTTTTAGTGTGTTTTTTTTTTTTTTACAGAAGCAATCATCATCTGGGTACAGTACCTTGCTCAAGGGTACAATAGCAGAGTCCCCCACCTGGGATTGTACCCATGACAGGAGTCCAGAGCCCTAACCACTAGTCCACACTGCTGCCCCAGTCCTTCGGCAATCACAGCACAACACTAGACTGCCACACCTCCCGAAACACTCCCCGCACTTTCGACACTCTGCGGCTTCAAGGTAAGTCACTGTCTGTAAAGCCCTAGCCGTCTCCTTAGTTTTTGTGCTGGAGAAAACTACAGCTCCTGCGACGTGCTGGTTGTGAAAAGCAGCACCCAAGAGAAAGGGAAGTTCAGACTGTGCTTTTACCTGCTGTCTTCAGTTCCAGTCACTGGCTGGGCTCTCACTGGGACGTTGCTCGGCAAGCCCTGAAAAAGCACAAGGCGATCAGATGGAAACTGGCTGCAGAGCTGCCACGGCGCCTCTCCCCTGTAACTGAAGCACTGAGAATAGAAACGCTCAGTTGATCAGGAGCCTGTTGCCTCTGGACACTCCCAAAGGGAAGGTGGCTCCCCTGGGTCCTATGCTCCACTGAGTATTACCATACAGACACACTTTTCTTTCACTCCCTCTCTCTTTCTGTTTACAGGGAGCTTTCTGTTTATCTCAAACTAAATTGGCCAACAGTAGACCCCACTGTGCTATAAAGCTGGTTTACACTGGGGGGTCCTTATCTACACAGTGGAAATAGTGACAGAAATATCTATATGGAACTGTATTATATTGTAAACCTGCAGTGTGTATTGAGCAGTAGGGTTGGCTCCACTGAGAGACATATTGGATTGTTGTATCCCACATTTGTAGTTAAAGTCAGTTCAGGAAAATTATTGTTTACTTTAAAAAGAAATCAGGCTTACATCAAAGATAATGAATTACCAATAATGAGTTTTTGTCATGCTGTGTTCATGATTAATTTTGCTGGATTGATTGGCAGGCATTGCGGAAAGCAGCTTGTTGGGAAATCATTCTGAAACGGGAACTCAAATCTTTATTCGGGAGGGCAGGGAGTCTTCCCCGGACAGGAGTCTTCCGTCCCAATCATGTTAGACAAGCGTGGATTTGGCAGGACATGCGGAGTGAGCGGTTTCTGAGGCAGCCACAGTCAAGGCCATGGCAAGATCAAGCAGGGTCTGTGATACATCACCCAGAGACAGATACAGCACTGCAACAGGCCTGGAATAAGGAGTGGGGGTTTATCTGCATCCTCCATTGTTGCGAGGTTAGCTAGCTGTCTTCCCACTTGAGCTCACAAAAGGCCAAACTTGATTTATAGGTTGGATATTGGCATTTCTCTCAAGGTCTTTTATGTCTTGTAGGTACTGCACTTTGAGCCAAGAGCAGATTTTCAATTTTCAAGTGCAAAAGATCTTGGAAAATGTCCAGTAGAGGCAACAGTTAGACAGATGTTTCCGTTATTTAAGAGCTTCAGCTGCAATCCAAAGTACAACACCCTTTACTATAGCCCTCTGGGGTAAGTGTCTCTTACACAGGTAGTAGATTCCCTGAGCTTAGAGGGTAAAATGCCCCCCAATATTCTGCTCCACACACTAATTTCCCTACCGGTCCAAGTTACAGGCTGAGACCTACTCAAGACCTATTGCAAGCATTTCTCAACTCCATTCCCTGATGCCTATAAACAAAGAAGTCCAGGATCCTGATTATAAGGACTAAACATGTCCTAAAGTAAATTATTCCTGCTTTAACCCGTTTTAGTGCCAGAATAAATCAAACGTTAGACCCATCAGTCAGCTAAATATGCAAATAAAGTAACTGACAGAGGCTGTCCTTCTACATTCGGTAATGGAAACCTACAATCAAGAACTGGGTTTGTAGCTTGCAGGGGGGTGGGCTGCACTTTGGATTGAGTCAATGCACAATAACCACCACAGACTAGTCTTCAAGGTTCTGAATTCAACTGGAGATGGGATGTACTGGACTAGTGCCAACATTTTCCACATTTACATTGCAATCTGCACTGCGTAATACTCCACTGTGGGCCGTTTTCATCAAACATTAACCACCTGCTAATGTTGCCTTCCTATGACATAATTGAAGCTTATTAAAATCTTTTAGGGGGTTAACTTACAGAAATTGTCTCTGTTCTCTCTCTTTATCATGCTTTGTTTATTTTTTTAGTGTGTTTTTGAATGGGTCTTCTTGCATAGGCATTGAATAAATTAATGAAAGGTAAATAGAAACTCCCAAAGCACTGTGGAATCTCCCAGTGTCATTCTGAATCAGCAACAATGGTTTTATTATAAAAAAAAAAAAGATACTGACAACCATAAAAGTGTCTGAGTCTGCTGCCATACTGTTGCAACTTTTGCACATAGAAACAAAATGAAACGGTATTAAAAATATTATGACTGAAATGGAATGAAGCCAAGTGAATGTTACAAATGAAGATTTTGTTGTAAATTTGAATAACACTTCTGTGAAACATTAAAACAACCGCATATAATAAGACAATTCTACACAAGACTCCCCTTCAAGAAGTATATCTGCCTCATCTGCTCTGCTTTTTCAATCGCTGGTTTATACCATCCTCAGTTTCCTGTTAGTTTAATCTCAGACTGTAACTCTCCCACGTGCTGTAACTGTATTCTGCAACAGACCATTAAATCCATGCATCCTGAATGTGTGGATCAAGCGAAAAATTCAACAGGAGGAAAGAAGGAGCAGGTGGGGGCAGCAGTGGAGTAGCTCAGGATGGCAGTGCATGGAGCAGCCAGGCAGTCAGTGGGTGTATTTGTCTCTGGGTGCTGTAGGATTGGCGTGGAGGAGGCAGCAGGCTCGTGCGGAGTGGCAGGGGGCTCAGTACCTCACCCCGGCCTCGCCGTTGCTGTTTCTGAGACAGCCGCCTCTCGAGGCCCTTGATGTCGGAGTCCAACTCGGCCTCAAACTGCCTCAGCTCTTTGGCTAGAGTCACCTGGCCCGAGCAGGGCGGCCAGGGGGAAAGGCACAGTGGTTACTCAAGACAGTACATACACATATACACACAGTGTCAACACAAGTACCCCCCAAACCTCACAGGCCACAAACAGATATGGAGTATAGTATGTCTTTTCAATGAGGCCTACACCAGACTTTGACCTATTCCCAATTTGCAAATTTCAATTTTGTACCTTATTATGGTTTAATTTTCTTAAAGTTGTTGTTGGAACCCATTTTGTCCTTATTATAAATAGAAATGCAGTAGATTCTACTTTATGATTCACTGGTATGTGAGAGTTCTGCTCTGGTCTGGGCCTACTGGAGTTACATATGGTTTCACAGACCCATGTTGTCCTTCATGTGGTTCTTTCATGTCTGAACTCTTGTATCAATGAAAACAGTTAAGCCTTGGTCACAGGATGAGATTTTCTACCTTTTCCTTTTTCAAGGTTCACTTTCTCACTGTACTACTAAATGATGGAGACTGTCAAAAAATGTGAATGGAATCGCTTTGTGGCCTCATCTAGGACCATTATTTGGCCACAGACAGAGCTTGGAAATATACTATACCCATCCACTCTCTATTTAGAGAAGATCAGTCTATGACTCAGTGGTCCTCAAGCTGTTTTGTGCCCGTGCTTGCAGGCTGCAGTGCCCACTAACACTTGTCCATAATAAAATGTATATTGTTGACCAGGCTATGAGGTCTACTGTATCAACGTTTGTCTTCGTTCGTTTGGCGTAGTCACTAGTTTCCAGTCAGAAGGTCTTTAACTCACCTCGATGGGCAGTGACTGCGGCTCTGCTGAAGGCTTCTGTGGAGGCCCTTCTTCCTGAGATACAAAACAGACAGAAGCAAGCTTACTAAATGATTCACCCTTTAGACGCTCTTGCCCAAGGGTAATCCAGGAATGCGTTCCATCCCTATCGGGTCTGATTTCCAGAAGTCTGTGCGTTCCCTACAACACAGTCTTTTCCTTTCTTTTTCTTAACAAGCTTTTATTAATAGGCCGGTGATTAATATCTGGGTGGGTGTGTGTGTTAATGTGTATTAAAGCCACACCTGGGTACATTCTGTGGTAGCCCTGAGAGCGTGACGGAGGGTGCAGAGGTATTTTGAGCCTGTAAAAGATCAAAAGCTCATCTTGTGTAAGTCGGTGCGTAACAGCCAACCTCCTGTGGAAAAACCTACCATTGGTTTGTCTGTACAGTCTGCTTCTTCTGTAAGTGACTAGGTTAATTTAAGCTTCTGTCCTGTAGAACTACATGAATGTTTTCACAGTCTGTTTTTACACGGGCTGTGGGAGCGCAGTCTGACCAAGTAAAATAAGACGGATGAGAAACAGAATGAACATGGGATATTGCAATGTACTCACAGGCCTTGTTGAATATAGTCAAGTAGTCAGTATTGTCCATTGCTTCATTTCTTATGTCTGTCAATTTGAGTTGCACAATATTCACAAACCCACATGAATAATTGTATCTTTAAGCTTGTGCAACATCAAAATGGTTCCCAACAACACAACACCACCCAACAACAACTCACAACTACTGCTATCCTCATAAAGGTTTCTGGTGCTAATCTCTTGAAATTCCTACACACAAGGAAGCAGTTAAAAAGCCAAAGCAATTGCCACAGCCAAATTTATCTCCACAGTGAGAAGGATACAAAGGTATGAGGTCATACCTGAAAGAACACAGCACCTGATATGGGCTGAGCGTGTTCATAAAAACCCGTCAGCCAATCAGAGTTATGCGATTACCATGCAATTCTCTTGGTGTGAAGAAATGTTTGCATACGTACCCAGAAAAAAAAAAAAAAATATATATATATATATTATATATAAATCCAACCCAATATATTAAAGATACCCAGAAGCAGTTAAAAACATAATCAGAATCACAAGACTCCACACTACTTCCCTGGGGGACAAGGGGAAGATGATTTAATTTAGTTTCTTTTCCCTGAAGAGCTGGCTGTTTCCAATCACAGGTCTGGGACACTGGCAACAATTCTTTTAGGCACTTCCCAAGTGAACAGATGTCTTCAAAAAACATTGGCTGTATTAGCAATCTGCTCATGTGAGGAATATAAGTACTGCGACAGCCATTCAATCCTGGATTTACATGTGATCAGTTACATCCAGGCAAATTCCTAACAGACTAACGCGGAGATCAAAAAGAAAAAAGAGCTTGTTGGCTTAGTGGTAAAGGAGAACCCAGCTAACCAAATAACATTGTGGCAACATTGCAAATAAAGTGAACCTTTGTAGCCTCAGGGGATGTTGTCAAAACATTGCAAAATAATTTTATACAATTCATTTGTAAAAACTACATTCCAGAGAAAATGTTCACAAACAACAAAATACAGGGAATGAAATGTTGATTTAAATTGAAGTTCAATGAAAGATTAAAGTCTACTCTATGTTTGCATGCAAGATAATAGAATTACACTTGATATATACTGTAATTCTAGCAATGGACCTATGAAATATGCAGACAAGGCTACTATGCAATATTAACGACACTGTGTGTTCAGGGCAATACATTTCTTACATCAAAGTTGTCAAAACAGATGTTACCAGGATGAAACGCAAATTGGGAAGGGAATATGTTTTGGCCAGATGGGCTTGCCGTACTGTTCTTAGCATGGGTCAGAAATAAAAATTGTAATTAGTTATCTATGTAACGTGGCTGTTGTAATGCCATTTGAGTTTGACACGTGACTTGGCAGCATTTGACACGATTGAAACTTGCATGAAAATGCTGATATAATGAATTCATAAACATCAATTACAAGCAAAAAGCACTTAAATAGTTTTTAATTAGCAACACAAGGCTGAAGCATAATGGTAAATGTTTCCAAACCCTGCATTGTTTCTTTTAGTCAAGGGTGTTTCATATGATTTAATTGCATTCCTAAGCGAATGCAAGCACAGCTGAAAAAACCAAGAGAGAGGTGGCCAGTGTACAGTTCCTGTAGAACAGTAGTATTGCGACTCTTGACACACTGTACTTTACCACCCATTCTCAAAAGCACACTTAAACAGCATCTGATCCTTTACGGAAACGACTACACCTCTGAAAATTGAGAGCAACAAGGGTTTTAAATCCCAGCCCTTTACTCGATAAACCAGTAGGATTGCTTTCTTGAGTTGAGAACAGATCCTGGATTTTTAGTTCCTTGTAGCTGGTGTAAGTGCATCTCACACACTCCTCAAGCAAGTATAGGCAAGTCTAGCCTGTCAGACATGGCTTCACAACAGATACTTTAACTGTACTGTAATGCCAATCTACCTACCACACAGGCATGCAATAAGGAATGCAGTGTGCATTGCATGAGTTGAAAGCAATTAATTTAAATGTTTGACTATGCAACATCTACTTATCCTTTTCCTTATTTCACCCAATGTCTTCCTGCAAAATGTTTTCCACTTCTACAGATTTTTTTTTCCAATACGT